>NW_024739802.1:565000-572500 GCF_018991925.1 Homarus americanus | reverse complement strand
CTCGTTCCTCCTCCATCCTTCACCCTCTCATTTCTCCTCGTGACCACTCGGCATCTCTCCCACTTCTCAGTCCACACCCTCCTCCTCCTCCTCCTCCTCCTCCTCCTTCCACCACCTTCCTCCGCCCCTCCACCTTCCACCACCTTCCTCCTCCTCATCCCTCCGTTCGGCCGTCTATTCCAACCCGGATTTGCGGTTTTTTTGGTAAACAAATGAGTTTATCGAGTCTGACAGGGAGGCGCCCACTGGTGCCTGAGGACGCTACCTTACCACACAACAGCTACGAGACATCCGGCAGAGTAGAAGACTAATTTGAAAGTTTCTCACATTAACCTAACCTAACCCCATCCCCCAGGTGATAAACACGCCCGTTACACCTCACCTACGCCCTCCCCGTCTCACCCATACCCTCCCTGCCTCACCCATACCCCCTTGCCTCACCCACGCCCGCCCCGCCTCATCCACGCCCGCCCTGCCTCATCCACGGCTTCCCCGCCTCACCACGCCCTCTCCGCCTCACCCATGACCTCCCGGCCTCACCCACGCCCTCTCCACCTCTCCCATGCCCTCCTCGCCTCAACCACACCCTTCTCACCTAACCCATGCCCTCCACGCCTGCTCCCTCCTCCCTTCTCTCACTCCCTGCATCTTTTGTACACTCTAATACCATATCTTTACAGTGACTTGTATGTGATTTTTTCGTTGTATATTACGTAATTTTGTAGTTTATCTAGTACATACATACATACATACATACATACATACATACATACATACATACATACATACATACAACTCGGACATATCGCAGAAAATAAAATCCTTCTACTTGGTTGTGGCAGAAACCATCCTTCTTCATCCTCCTCTCAGAGTCTTGCGAGGAGGTAAACTAACGTGTCTGGTTTACTGAAAGACGCGTCTAATGTAAACACACGGAGGATAGTTTACCTATCAACAGGAAAATTAATTAACAGTTCGATCTTTAACTCATTTGTATTCAATTTATTTTATTTTATACGTCGACTTAAGTAAAATTTTCCATCATGTTATTTCTTATAAAATCATATGGCGATATTTTTTTTTCACTTAAAATAAATTGTACGAAATGAAAAAGGTACAATTCATAATGCAAGGAATATATTTTTCACCAATAGTTGTTTGTTTCTCATAAAAAAAGAGCGAAAAACATAAGATGAACATCATATTATATCTTTAAATCATAAAAGTGATGGAATTATCATGTTAGGTCGTTGTATCAAGACTTATAAGGTAGTAACAGACCGATGAATAATTAGAAGTTAATTAATATGCCCAGCACGACCACTTGCCTAGATGCTGTATGGAAGGCAACATGATATATCCATTATTCAAGGCAGCTCAGCAACCAGCGGGGAGAACAAATAAGACCAGTTTTAGCCATAGATATTAAAGGTGAGGAGATGCAGTCTTATAATGAGGAGGACGCTTGATCTAATTATCTCCCTTCAGGTACTGTAGGTGTGTTTTTCTTAATATACTTCAGGTAGGTCTATTTTTACTTAATATATATCAGGTTACCATAGAGAGAAATATATGTCAGATTAATTATTTATTACATCTCAATTCCAGTTAAGTTTTGACTGAGTGTTAAATGTAACGTTTGTTGGGTTTAATGTGTTAATAATTAGAGTATCTTACTGTTAAGGTGTTGGGTGTTAGTTAGCGGTGAGTTAGAGGTATAAGTTAAACAGGAGGTAATGTAAAAAAAAAACCTGTCTGGGAGAAATTGAAGTTGTATTAATCTCTCTCTCTCTCTCTCTCTCTCTCTCTCTCTCTCTCTCTCTCTCTCTCTCTCTCTCTCTCTCTCTCTCTCTCTCTCTCTCTCTCTCTCTCTCTCTCTCTCTCTCTCTCTCTCTCTCTCTCTCTCTCTCTCTCTCTCTCTCTCTCTCGTCAGTGTACATTCTTAGATATTAATTACTTTCACAAATCCTCTGTTTTTATTAAGACCTCCTGGGTGGGTGCTGGCTGATTACACTCACCTGTACAACTCACCTGGTCAACACGATGTGATGGAGGGGGCACGAACCGTTCACTTAATCCCGAGAACATGTTTGTAAATACATGTTTGTTTTTTATATCTTAGCGTTCGTGAGTGTATGTTTGTTTTCAAGTGTGTGTGTGTGTGTATGTGTGTGTGCGCGCGATCAAATGGTATTATTATAATGTCCTGTATTCTCAAGAAAACTAAATAAATACGGAATTGAAATGTTTACAAAAATACATAAGAAACAGGTTAAGTCAGAGAAGATTATGGTGGTTATGGTAGCTAAATCAGGGTTAGTCATTGTAGCTAAGTTACGAGAGGTCATTTTAATTAGGTAAACATCAAGTCAGAGTGGATCATGGTAGCCAGGTCAGGTCATATTATGAAACTTAAGTCAGGGTAGGTCATGGTAGTCACGTCAGGTCACATCCTGGTACTCATGTCAGGGTAATTCATGGTAGTTAAGTCATGGTAGGTCATGGTAGTTAGGTCAGAGTAGGTCATGGTACTCAGGTCAGGTCACATCCTGGTACTCAAGTCAGGATAAGTCATGGTAGTCAGGTTAGGTTAGGTCAGGTCAGGTCAGGTCGGGTCAGCTACGAGAGGTAAGTAGCCTCACGTCCCTCATTATCATAAGTGAAATGGAAAATTATACTGTCCTACTGTAATGATATGCTGTAAAGTGGGCGTCGTCCTTAAAGAAAACGGAGGGAGGTAATAAAGAAAACTGGTGGAGGGAATCGTAGAATAACTGAATACCTCTCTCTCTCTCTCTCTCTCTCTCTCTCTCTCTCTCTCGGTAATCATCTGTGTATAAGTGTTTTATTTTCATTTTCTATTTCATATTTTATTTTTACCTTTTCTTTCAATTTTTATTTTTTTTCCTCATTCTGGTTTTCACTTTCTTTCATTTCACTTATTCATCATATTTTCGCTCGTTTTTCTTTAACATTATATATTTTCAGCATTAGTCTCCTAGGATACTGTATAACTCTAAAATGTAAAGTAAGTAGTTCAGGATATGGGGTTAGCTTTCAACTAGGATATTGTAGGATATGTATGTGGTCTCGTGTTAAGTATTAGCCTCTCGGGTGAGTAAGGATACGAGGAGGGTTTAATAAAAGTCTCAAGGACTCTGAAGAATGCGGGGATAATTTTCAACTAGGATAATGAAGGATAAACAGCCTACTAGAAGGACGTAGATGGAGGTGTTGCAAGTGTCTGGAGGAACGCAGTAGGATGGTCACCCACCCAGTAACAAGACTGGTCGAGCAATGCAAGACTCTTGGACGGACACAGTGGCAGGGGCGTCGTGTGTTGGTCAGGAGGTCCCCCCGGGGCGCTCCGTGACCACCAGCACAGCGGCGCCCTGGGAGGGACAAAGTGAGGGGAGGAGATGGCTGGGAGGACGTGGGAGGGAGGTGATGAGGCGTCCCGGGGAGTACCATGGGGCTTTGAGTAGTGGAATACTTGAGGTAGATCTCTCTCTCTCTCTCTCTCTCTCTCTCTCTCTCTCTCTCTCTCTCTCAAGAAGCCCCAGAAAACCAGAACGTATGCAGAATTATTGCGTTTTCTCCAGACGACTTTTAGAATAAAGAGTTGAAGATAAGTCTCCCAGGAACTGCTCTTGCTTGGCTAAAAAGGTATTTGCAGGTAATTAGAGAAGATTTTGAGAACATCTAAAACCTGTAAGATAGACCTGAAGCTGCCAGACCACAAATAAATGAACATCACTGTTAGAAAATAAACCCCCAAATTGTTGTAATAGTTTGGTATCCGTAAATAAACTTGAAGAAACATAAGGTAGCTCCAAATATGTGTTCCGTACAGGTTCAGGCACGCAATGACATGGAACATTCGATAATCCCATTTGCCGTTGCGTCCCCACGAGCAGATAAACTGGCGAATAATGAAGTGGGTGAGGCTAGGAAAGAGGAGTGTCAGCGTCCCTGCCAAAGGTTATCTGGACAACCAACACACTACCACCTCTCCCTCCTCCCCCCGCCCTGTTTTTGTCTCGCCTCACCACAGTATTGACTATTCATTTTTCTTTTCTTAATCTCCTCTTTGCTTAATTATTTACATTTGCATATTCTTTATCTAATACTCATGTGTATTTATGGTAAGGTGATATATATTTTTTTTTTCTCTCCCTTTTATCACTAGGAAATAATAAAGGATTTAGTCTGGCTTGCAGTGTTGTATACGATGTTGTTTTGTTGTTGCCAAGATGACATCGTGTAACCTCCAGTGATCTTAACACACACACAGATACACACTTATACATACATACATACATACATACTGTACATACATACATACATACATACATACATACATACATACATACATACATGCATACATACATACATACATACATACATGCGTAATGTACATATCAAGGAAAACAAAAAGCACGGAATGGGTGACGCCACAGGTAAAGATAAGAGGAAGAGTAAAACATAATTATTCACCCTATAACATGTGTCAGGTGTCGTGACCTCAGATGACACAGATAAACACACTGACCATATATGACTCAGCGTGACGCCTCATTGGTACACCATCCTTAATGACTTGCCAGATAACCTGACTACTGTACAGGTATGTTAATTAATTACACCCACCTGGAAGTTATCGTGTGGGAGATGTTATTTCTACCATATTATAAAAGTTATAAATTAATGTAATGCAAAAACAATAATGAATATAATTTGAATATTAAGCTAACTGGAATGACATACACTCTTCGTTGTATAAAGATCTATGTGAAAATATAGCATTAAAAATATTATAAGTGTAATTTCAATTAGATAAATACTATATTTCTTTAGAATATATGAATAAAACCAACATTAAAAATTTCTCAAATATATTGCATAAAGGCGCATTGTTGAAAGACCTTTTAATAAATATAAGCTTAATGTAATCATAAATGTAATCTGAATACTAAAGTCGTTTGCTACAGTTACATTATATAAACATTTATAAAGAAATGTCACACAAGGAAATCACAAATGTCATCTGAATGTTAATTTTTTCTTCGGTACTGTTGAGAATAATTGTATCTTAAGATGGTTTTACTACAAAATGATTATAATTGTTTAGAGTAAAACTTTTTTCACTGGTGACTTAAACCAACAACCTGACAGAAGTTTACTGTATGTGTATTATGTTCTCTGCCCCGTGTACTGCTCTCTATACCAGTACAGCGAACAGGTATAATAGCACCCAGTTCTAATGGCCTTAGTTCTGTTGGCCCCAGTTCTAATGCGCCCCAGTCGTCATACTTAGGTCAGGTAAGCTTAGGGCTTATTATTCTTAGGGTTATTAGGACTGGGACCCATTTAGCATGCAACTTAGTAGGTGCGTGCCAGAGAGGGAGGGAACCCAGGACTTTCACTGGTGGGTGTCGTCACGGCTACCAACAAAGGCACAGCTGCACTGTCATTGTCGGAGGTGTGGTGGCCGCGTCTTGTACCACAGCTGCTGTTATGTCGTGACAGCCATGACACAACAACAGACAACACACCAAAGATAAATATATTTTTTCCGCTCCTTCTTGACGATGACCACTTTGTATTTCGTGAATGATTTTGTTAGGGCAGGGCGTGAGGAAGACCGTTAGTGTCATCTGTATCTTCGTCTTGCTTCAGGTCAGCTATTTACAAAGGTTAAGGGTCGGCTTGAGAATCCGAGTCCACCATGTTCCTTTGCCTCCAGCGTTCTCCACTCTCATCCCGATGTTTTGTTTGTCTCTCTCTCTCAACCACGTTCCTCCACCTTTACTTGTCTTCCTCCTGATCCCCCGCCTCTGATTGGTTCATTCTTGATTCTCCTCCTCCGCCTCCCCTTCTTGTCGTATCACATGACCAAACCATCTCACTCTTGCCTGGCCTCATCTTATTGATCTAACTGTACACGTCTGCTTCATGATGGAGATCTGTTTGGTAAATATTTAAGTATCTTATTCTGTCAGACCATTTTTAAGTATCTGCTATGATCAGAAACTCATCCTTCTTATTTAGTAAGTGTGTAAGAGTAGTACATTTATATATATTTTTATTATTTCTTCAATCTTTCCATGTAACAGGATCATTTATATCATCTTTATTTAGTGTTATAAGACTGTTGATGTTATGTAATAAATAATAAGTAATGTTTGCGTTTTTGTATAAATGTAAATATGAATATACGAAGGACTGTATCACAGGAAGCATCTGAAGGGCGGAGCGTGACCCCACAAGAGAGGATCTATACAAATGTCAACACTTTATATAACTCTTCAGTAATTTTTATGGCAACCGCGTTTTATCTCTGTCGTGAAGCTAAATATTTGTAGAAGCGTTTAAAAATGCTGTAAAATGTAACAAACAAGGAAATTGCATACATTAACATCAAAACTACAATAAAAATTTGAAATATACGTATATAAAAATATAATCACTCGTTCATATGCAGGATTTGTTAACAAAAGACTACCTTGATTCTGTTACTCTCAGCATTACCAGTAACTTTGTTTGCAGTGTGAGTGTTTACAAGATTCCTCAGATGCCGACCCTTTTGTGTGTCCCGCCGCCATGCAGCCCACTGGGGCGGTCACCCATCAGGAGTAACTCTCATATATTACGGTCATAAGCATCACAAAGGCTTCCTCTGACCATTAGGAAATTGTGTGATGGAGTGACGCGCAGAGAATGTACCCCAACGAGGAGTATCGGAGCCACATTTTACAGATAATCCACAAGAGAATGGTCGAGTGTGTTGTACTTTGAATACTCAAGCCAGACTATGCCTCAGGATGCTAACGCTCCAGGGCGAACAGTAAAGTCGAGGAGACGTATAGCGACTGCCTCCCATCACATTACTTTATCTGCTTCACCGACATCATAACAACAACCACAATAAAAAAAGATTTACACTGAAAAACAATAATCGCAGGAGAGAATATTAATGAGAATAATAACACATCGTAGAAAGATAGTAAATAAACTTACGTCGCATTCCGTGTGGTGTGTGTGCAGGACCAGGCAAAAATAACACCCCACTTAGGCTGTCTCCTCTTGTCAAAGGTAGGCTTCAGGGGGAGATAATCTTGACATCTCTGGATCTTAAGATATCCTCAGCATCCAGTCGAAGTCTCCAGTATCTAACAGAAGTCCCCAGTATCTAGCAGAAGTCTCCAGCATCAAGCAGAAGTCCCCAGTATCGAGCAGAAGTCTCCAGTATCTAGCAAAAGTCTCCAGAATCTCCAGCATATAAGACAGGCCCCAACACCAAGCAGAATTTCCTAGTAACAAGCTGAAGTCCCCAGTATCTAATATAAGTCCCCATTATCGAACAGAACTCCCCAGTATCTAGCAGAAGTCTCAATTATCCATCAGAAGTCCCCAGTATCTAACAGAAGGCCCCAGTATCTAGCAGAAGACCCCCAATTAATCTAACAGAAGTCCCCAGTATCTAACAGAGACCCCAAT
>NW_024739802.1:477500-562500 GCF_018991925.1 Homarus americanus | reverse complement strand
CACATTTTTGAAAGCTTAAAAGTTCATGTAAGAGGAAAAAAAACTCGATGTTGTTTTTTTTTTTTTGGTTGGCGTGTGTAAGTTTGTATGTTATCATGACGTGTGATCTAAAACATGTACTTGTGTTAGAATTTAGCGGCTGTCACCAGGTGTTTGCCATGATAATTACCTATATTGGAATTAATTGTTCTGTCAGATTATTTTACATGGAAAAAAGTGAGTCGCTCTTATTGTGTTTATTTTTTGTCTCAACGCAGTCACACAAACACACATACATACATATGCACAATCATACACACACACACACACACACACACCAAAAAATTTACACATATATTTTCTCCTCTTCGGACGTTCAATGTGCAGTATATACCTCAAAATTCCTTGCAACATTCCAAGACATTCATCATCCACCAAGAAAGTTGAAGGGTAAGTCACGCCTCTCCCCCTCGCCCCTCGCCCCCTCGCCCCTCGCCCCCCTTAACCCCGCCCCTCGCCCCTCACTCCCCTGACAGGAGATCAGAAAATTATCACCCGGGGATTCTGGGACGACTCTCAGTAATGACAGATAATTCCTCTCTGAACACTATGGTTCTTTGATATATCCGAAGGGGAGGAGGAGGAGAAGGGTGGAGGAAACGGAGGAGGAGGAGGGTGGAGGAAACAGGAGGAGGAGAGGAGAAAGGGTGGAGGAAGAGGAGGGAGGAGAAGGGGGTGGAGGCGGAGGAGAATGGTGGTGGAAGAGGGGAGAAGGGGTGGAAGAAGCGGAGGAGGAGAAGGAAGTAAAGGAGGAGGAAGTAAAGGAGAAGGAGAAAGGTGGAAGAAGCGGAGGAGGAGAAGGGTGGAGGAAGCGAAGAAGGAGGAGGAGGAGGAGGAGGTTTTCTCCTGCATCGTTATCAGAGGATCAGGTCCTCCGTGAGGTGGGGCGCCAGCCAGGCTTTCTCCGGCAGGGAATTCAACATAGGAGGCGATACTGTGTCTTAGTTATAACGGAGGGTGTTGGTATTGTAGGTGTTGGGTGTTGTGTAGGTGTTGTGTAGGTGTTGGGTGATGTGTAGGTGTTGTGTAGGTGTTGGGTGTTGTGTAGGTGTTGTGTAGGTGTTGGGTGATGTGTAGGTGTTGGGTGTTGTGTAGGTGTTGTGTAGGTGTTGGGTGATGTGTGGGTCTTGTGTAGGTGTTGGGTGATGTGTGGGTCTTGTGTAGGTGTTGGGTGATGTGTGGGTCTTGTGTAGGTGTTGGGTGTTGTGTAGGTGTGTAGGTGTATATCACCGTAAGATACTAAGAAACATCTTTGTGTAGCTCAAACGTTAAGTCTCTCTGATTTTATTGTTATATATTAGATAAATAGACCAATATTTTACACAGTTTTGCAGAATGTGTTATTACTGATAATTTCTTAATGGTCTTACTAAAAAATAAAACACTTACTGAATTATATACTACAGATGTGTGTGTGTGTGTGTGTGTGTGTGTGTGTGTGTGTGTGTGTGTGTGTGTGTGTGTGTGTGTGTGTGTGTGTGTGTGTGTGTGTGTGTGTGTGTGTTAGATCGAAGTACACGTAACACAACCTCCAATGTCCCCAGTGTTAAAGTGTAGCCTCAGTGTCCCATCATCCCAGTAAGGTGTTGTCCTCTCACCTGCAGGAAGGAAGGAAGGAAGGTAGTGATGGATGGTTCACACGGTGGTACTGGAGGAAGATAGAGTCACACGATTCACTCAAATATTCGTAAGACCTCACAGTAAATCACCGCGTTTACCTCACACAGAATAAAAACAACATTCTGGGTAACTTGGGTCTTGTTGATAGTTAATAACATAGAGATCTTAAGTAACAAAGATCATCATCCCTTGAGACTTAGCAAGTTTGTGTCTAGGTCCAATACGCCCTGACCCCTTAATTCTTCGGTTGTTTTGAGGATTTTCTGAGGTCAAAGGTCACATTCCCCCCCATCCCCAAAAGCTGATATTTTAAGCTGGTGTTCAATCATAATTTGGTCATTATGGCTCATTGTTCTGCTGAAGTTAACCAGTATATATATATTAGTGATATAAATAGACCTTGGTACTGACCTTAAGAATTTTTATATAAACATTTTTGGATTTTTTTTTATAATTTTACAGAGGTCAAAGTTCACCAAAAACGCACAATGTTCTTTTTGTGATTTATTCCGTTGTGGTAAAAACTTTGCTCTACCTGAACATGATGTATTAGACGTACTGTGGCTTATTCTCGTGACCTCTGCTGGGTACTGGCGTTATGTGGCATCTGGTGGTACTTGGGACTCGCTGCTTCATGAGGTGTTCCTTGCATCATCTTAAAGCAGTGTCTTGGTCATAACCCCACTTGAAGGTCTTACGGTAATATGCTTTTAAATTCAGAAAGTATAAATATGTGTTATGGTGTAAATCTTTGAGAAATGTTAAGAATATAATCATGATAATAACATCGATTCATTAGACGTAAATGTATTAGTTGGTTATACTTCATTTACTTTTTTTTAAGGTATATTCAGGTTAATTCGTTCAAAGTTTCGACATTGGACGTTTAATATTTTACCTTATTTATTTTTTTTTTATGAAAGTTTCAATGACTCAGAATCTTATATATAATTGCTGTTAAATGTTAGAGTGAAGGTTGGAGGATGACCGTGTGAGGTTGGTCAGTATTCATAGATCGTCCTCGACTCAACGTACACACCTCTCGTGATGATGTGCATAAATAAATACATGTCTCAATTATATATTTCTCACGCGGGTTTCATGCAGGCTTTTATGTCTCACGTGCTCCTTCCTCCGTAACTGTCTTCTTTTTTCTATTCATATTTTTCATGTTTATCTTCGTCGTGAATGTTTGAATAGATTTACGTGTGATATAAGAAAGACATTCTTGCCTCATAAACTCGTAGGCAGCTGAAGAATGTGAGCGGTGGCATAAAGTCGGATACTCTCTGAATTCTACCTTTTTTTTCTTTTTTTTTTCCCTTCGACACTACCACGAGGGAAGGTATTTCATATTTTTATTTCCCTCTAAACATGTAAGGATAATCGTTGAAATTTCTTACCTGTGAACAAGTTAATATTCCAGAATGTGTCGTAAGGTAGTCACAGATAATTAAGTTTTAATATCTTTCGACACTCTTTATAATTTACGATTATCTCTGACTAGTTTTCCTTTCAGCTCGTTAAGACTGGCTCATAAGCTGCTGTATAGAACTCATTTAAATCAACACTAGTCTCTTCTCTTTGTCATTACCTCCTGCACCTCATCGTCCTGCTCAGGTAACTAAATGTACCACAAGAATTCACGTACAGATATGGTTACTCCTTAAGTGTCATGGTCATCAGCTCTCTACCTATTTCCTGCCAACGACTGTAAAAAAAAAATACTTTATACTCCCAGGTTCAATGTGTCAGGGAAATTCCTTGTGATAATTTAAAAACAAGTCAATATAGTTCTTGAGGATCGTCTTTAAATGATATGTTCTATCCCTTCCTTCATATTGCTGTGTACAAAGTGCTGTTGGGGTCATTTTATGGTCAATAGTCACCAGGCTCTTCATGTATGATGTTTTGAATCAGATGCGGCAATAGTAATGAAGGAAAACTGTTGTGTCTGTGAACGAAATATTTCACAAGGTGTTTCAAGATACTCACGGAAATCTTAAAAAAAAAAATATCGATAGTATTGAGCTTATTAGTTACGTCAACAAGAGAGTATGGCTCATCAAAAACAACATTGTAAACGAGTTAATTCAGAGGTATACCACAAGGTCTTCAAATGTCTTGGAATGTGTAAGAACGATTGTTAAACATTCTTATCATCCTTCAAGTATCACACGGTTATATAAGCGACTCAAATAAGTCCTCCTTCCCCCTGAACTCATAAAAACAATTCCTGGACGAACCCATATTAACAAGTATACCACACAGTCCCTTCCTTCAAGATCACCACCCGTACCCTAATGCTCCCTGATGTGGAACGCTCTTTACCATAACCCTGATACTTGGCCACAACCTTATTTAGTGTGTAGTAATTGTGTGGCTGCGGAGGGGTATGTAGCAGTGGAGCGTGAGGAGCAGTAAATTGGTGCCTAACACATTATAAACGGTGACACGCGCTGACCACCATCTGGGGAGCGACATGACCGCGTCTCTCCAACCTGTGAGATTTTTAGAGATGTCTTCTTCTTCTTCTTCTTCTTCTTCTCTTCTTCTTCTTCTTTCTTTCTTTCTTTCTTTCTTTCTTCGGCGACGACGCTCACGAGGCTGCCAACAGCCCAAGCCAGCTAATGGAGACACAGGCTCTCTCTTCTCTTGTTGACTTTATCTCTCTCTTGTTGCCTTTATCTTGACTCTCAATTCACCCGTGAAAGTCAAGAAAGCTGTTGCAACGAGAGATGCTGCAAAGATATTGTTGCAAAGACAAAAGTAGCAAAAAAATGGGTTGCAAAAACAGGTGTTGCCAAGAGAAATATTACAACATAACGTATTAAGTGGCCGTACTGAAGTTCGTCAGGATGGTGAGATAATTTAGGGATATAAATATTCTTCTCAGTGCTGCAAATATAGGTGTTGCACTGACCGGTGTTGTACTCACAGTTATTGCACATACAGGTGTTGCACTGACAGTTATTGCACATACAGGTGTTGCACTGACAGTTATTGCACATACAGGTGTTGCACTGACATATGTTACACAGACAGGTGTTGCAGACAGGTGTTGGACACAGAGGTGTTGCACTGGCAGTTATTACAGACAGGTATTGCACTGACAGGTGTTGCACTGACAGTTATTGCACAGGCAGTTATTGTACATGCAAATGTTTCATCTAAGTTCAACATAACATCCTACGTGGCCAGGATTAAGCTCGTCAGGATAATAAGATAATCAAGGTCTATAAACAACCCTCCCAGTAGTACACCTGAACGCACTTAACTCTCACAAGATGAGAAAATCAATAAACAGAGGTGAAGGTTTTACGAGCGTGAGGTGGTGGTGGTGGGCCAGAAAGAGAGAGAGAGAGAGAGAGAGAGAGAGAGAGAGAGAGGTGTAAAGAGAAAACGTGGAGATAAACGAGAGAGACGAAAGACCATTATCAACAGTACCACACCAATAACACTGACTGACATCCTTCGTCACAGTGTAGCATAAGGCAGTAACTCAGTCGCCATGTTTTCCTGGACTACTGACTGGCCTCCCTCTCACCAAAGTCTCAGGGTACCTCGAGAAATATGCTCAGTGGAGACTATTCACTAAATTCTCTTGAAAAAAAAAAAATGTTTATTGAGTATGCGAATTTTATTTATTTTTGCATTATTCCTAACTAAAGTTGTTGGCTTCAGTATTTTTATTTTTTATTTTTTTAGTAAAGTGTATATTCTGTATACCGAATTTTGTTTAATGGCGACGTCACGAGGCCATTTCTGCTTTTCATTTTTGAGACATGATATAAAATTTAGTCCTGCGGTGAGAATCTTAGTTAAATACACTTTTGTAACTATAATATCGACAGGTTTCGCCATAAGGTAAGATTCTCATACACACGCTCACTGTACGAGTAACTGAAGAAATTGCAGGGAATCATATTTGTTCAGGGCATATATTTTACAGGAGGTTGGGCAGCGTGTTGTTGATGTTACCTGCAGTGAAGGAATGAGATGAGCTTTGAACACAGGAGCGAGATTCCTATTACGTTAACAACACTCGCTGAAAATATATTTGAAAAATAATAACGAGGCTCCCACACTATACTTGATGCTGGCAAATTGAATATATTTTCCCATCGCCCGTATGAATGACGGAAAGTATAGATAATAGTGATTTTTTTTGTAGTTTGTAAAGTGCTTTTAACCCATGAGAAAATTCACTTAGGAAATTATGTGAGAAAGATGATGTATTATTCAGGGTACATGCTAGGTATTTGCATGGCTGTCAAGTCATCACGTTCAGGGGGGGGGGGTGAAGAGGTTCTATGTTGACGTGTAGTTAACTAAGAGGCTATTAATTTAAGAACTTTATGGAACGAAAATATTATACACTATATTGACCTATAAGCTAAAAGTATCATCAGTCCTCTTAAGTCCGTCAGAATCCAGGAAAATAACCAAGTTTTGTATATCAGAGAAGTTATTGGGGGAGACAGCTACACCCCCTGCTGCATGACGCTGTAGAAGGGAAGCAAGAGAGAGACAGAGACAGAGGACGACGCTGGCCGGTATTAGTGGAGGGCGTGAGGGGGAGGCGCCAGCAGGAGAAGTACATCTGAATAAACATAACATGGAAATCTGTGGTCGTGGCTCTGTTTGAGGAAGGTGGTGGTGGTGCTGGCATGAAAAGAGACTGAGGTCGTGTGTCTCTCCTTCTGATGATGATTGTACCTGTTGTTTTTTTAATGTGTGTCTCTGTGTATGTGTCTTTATTTGTCTATGTGCATGTCTGTATGTGCCTGTGTGTGCCTGTATGTCTGTATAAATGTATATATTACATGTTTGTGTGCATTAGGAAAAGAGAGAAGGCGCGTCTTTGTGTATATATAAAAAGTTTTATTTTATTTTTTGACTCAAGAGAACCCACTTGTGTTGCTCCTGAAGATGAACTTTTAAGCCATCAAGTTCAATCAACCCAAGAAAATATTCAGTTCAGTCAGAAAATAAATGCAGTATTATGTGACGAACAATATACAAATTCCTTCATACCCAGGATGATGGTTATCATTCTTGGGGTTCTGACGTCCAGGAAATACCAAATATGTTTTTTCCTTTTGGTTGTATTATCATATTCATGTATACTTAAGTACACTCTTGTTTTTACTTGTGGGTATAATGACCAGTTACAGCCATCAATACATGACTGATTGGTTCATGTAGATGTTTTATGTGTGTTTACCTTAAGACGCGAAGGTTCATCCCAAAAGCCTGAGGTAATGAACCGAGAGACGCTGACCACCTTGTTTATCTTAAGTGAAGGAGAAAAAGGCTCATTCATCCATATCACATCATCCTAATTGAACACGACTCCGCCATGGCAGCAGAAAAAGCACACAATATGATGCCCCCACTGATAGAATCAACTTGTTAATTAAAATTAATAAGTAAAAAATGTCTATCATTAGTCAGGCATCTGCACTGAACCAACTAACTCCTTATCAACATCAGGATGATAACGACTCACCCGTGAAGACAAGTAGGACACACCCGCTTGCCCTGTCCTGTCCTGTTCTGTCCACGGCTTCTCAGAGATCCTTAAGTTAAAATCTTTCTTAACTGATGATGTGAGGACACATCTGATTGGTCCACTTGAACAACAACACAACTACAGTGGCCAAAATATCGTTGAAACTTTATGGAGCTTTGTACGTATGATGTTTTGAGAATACGGATGTTGACCTTTGGGCACACGATAAAAAAATAGGTCTGGCTCACAATTTCATCACATACATGTGCTAGAAGGCTCCAGTGTTGGCGTCCATCATCTCAACTATATGCTGTGCCAGACAACCTCCCCAGAAGAAGAGTGAGGGAGGACGAGAGAGAGGGAGTAGGCGTGGACGGTGTAGCTACAATACACTTTAATTGTACGTCAGCGTGTGCCGTGTTAACCCAGCCTTCCTCCCATAAGCGTAGTGCTCACAAGGAATAAGAAGGTGGCGTCAGCAGCCCTATGAAGGTAACACGGCCGCCACACCGTAACCGGGAGGCGATGCATCACACATTACTGACCTCCGCTCCAGTATAAGAACCCAAAAACTGACAGGCTGCAGACGTATGGAGGGGCGGGACTCCCCTGTAGCCCAGGCAGCTAGCGCCCTACACCCTCACAGGCACTTTCTACACGAGTTGATGGTAGTATTACAATGTAGTGCCGCTTATCTTACCTTCCCCTCGACTCCGAAAGGGGAGGTCTGCAGGGAGGCCTCACCTACTGCACGCCTGCTACACACCTTGTGAAAGTTCATACACTACATTACACCCAAATCACTCCAGGCTAAGGCTTTCCGCTAGATTAAACTGAATATCCTTTACCCAATGGTTTTCATAGACAACTGAAACCATAACTAACCAGATTTTCTCTTTCCTCTGTTCACTAACACACAACACAACAGTGGGAGAGTAAACGAGCGATTATGACATTTTATGGCCTGTTGTTCAAGTCTCACTAACACTGTAAGTAGACTATAACAAATGCAAAATAAAATCTGGTGTTTCTTATATATTTCGTTTCCATTATGTGTGTTTGTTACGCCCAATGTCTTAAGAGTTCATTAAAAAAAACATATCTCACATTCTGAACTTCTTAATCCCTTGATGATGGAAGACCAAAAACTTATTAACATTAAAGTTTTATAGATAAGGAAAATATTCACATTATCTCCACATCCTTCTCTTAGTTAAAACGATTTGTACATTGTCACTAGAACACAGTGTTATTATTCACCTCACAACAATACATTACAGGTGAATGATGGATTATGACTGTTGTAAACGAGCTTCATCTTTGTACCTTCGGCCCTTAACTCATGCTCCGGGACAAGCACAGGTATGTTATGGCTGTGACCTGAGTGATTAACAGGGAAGATTGAAAGCAGGTGGTGTAACTTTTTTAAACGTTGATTAATAAGGTCACGCTGTAGTCTGTAATATATCGTCGGTGTTAAGTGAGTGGAACCTTATACAGTACTTTACGACCACACACACACACACACACACACACACACACACACACATATACACACACACACACACACACCATCTGGTATTTTTAAAACATGATTTATTTATTTCACACTTGATCGATAATGTTGGAAGATTAATGTTGATACGTTTGAGGATACCTCTCTCTCTCTCTCTCTCTCTCTCTCTCTTCTCTCTCTCTCTCTCTCTCTCTCTCTCTCTCTCTCTCTCTCTCTCCTCTCTCTCTCTCTCTCTTTTCTCTCTCTCTCTCTCTCTCTCTCTCTCTCTCTCTCTCTCTCTCCACAATTAGACAGAACAATAGCAACTCCCTATCTTCCCCTGTACCGCATGCGACCAGAAACCATACAGAGGTTCCCGCATTTGTCTCCTATCATCCATCTCATCCATTACCATACGTCACAAGAGGGATGATGGCCTCCTTACCAGATCACCCGAAGATTAAGCAACCAAACTGGGAGGGGGTTAGATTATGTTAGGTTAGGTTAGATTACGTTAGGTTAGGTTAGATTACGTTAGATTACGTTAGGTTAGGGTGTCTAATTTTCACGTGATCCGTCAGACTCACCTGTGTAGTGTAGCTTTGATAAACTCGTCATCATTGTGTGTAGACAGACGCCAGGCACTGTTGACTGCCCGTGTTGGCGTTATATTAAGTGTATGGAGGAGAAAGATGATTTTGGAGTGTAGTGTGTGTGTGTGTGTGTGTGTGTGTGTGTGTGTGTGTGTGTGTTATGAGGATGATTGCTTATTTGTTTTTTGTGTATCAATGAATTGTCAAAATAACATGTTTATTTGCAAGTAAATCCGCATATCATCATAACCATCGACAATCAAGTTAGCTGAAACTCTCCAAGCCTCATCACTCACTCGAACACCGACGAGCTATCTGAACCACAAGTACTGAGGTGATTTTAATTAGAAAACTCACTCCTGTCTTGATATTCCACTGCATGTATACACTCATGCTCGCTATATGTGAGCGTGCTGTATCTATGAGGGTGTGAACAGGAAAGGAAGGGATCAGAGGGGTAAGGGGTGAGGGAGGTAGAGGGGGTAACGGAGGGGAAGGGGAGATGGAGGAAGGGGATGGGGGAAGAGAGATGGAGGGGGAAGGGGTAGGAGAAGGGGACGGGGTGAAGGTGGGGGAGGGGATGAGTGAGGGGGGGAAGCTGCAAGCAAAAGCCATCCAATTAATTTTAATGCAACACAACCGACTGAATATTTCCTCCTGTGTTATCGAGTGATGAATAGAGACCTCATTAATATTATCAGGATGCAGTCGGTCGTGTTTTGGCTGTCTGGTGTGAAAGTGTAATGACGAAATGCAGGATGAGGCTGGTCGCTTAGAGATGGCCCTAGTCTAGTGTTGACCAGAAGTTTTTTTTTGTGTCGACCGGGAGTTTTCTAGTGTCGATCAGGAGTTTTAAGTGTCGACCAGAATTCTTTTAGTGTCTACCAGGACCTCTCAAATTCGGCCAGAAACTTTGCGTATTCTCCAGTCCTCCTTATCTCCTCTTGTAGTATGCGAGAGAGAGAGAGAGAGAGAGAGAGAGAGAGAGTCCTCAACAGCCATCATCATCATCATCTTCACTGTCCAATATTTTGAATTATCACGTCTCTGTGTTTTCTCCCCCGTCACCACTGTCAAACTAGACTCGTATCGTAGATCAAATGCCCAACCTAATAGGCCTTTCTCTTATGTAACCTAATCATTAACAGTTGAGTTCATTAGGACTGGAGTTCATATGGATTAGAACTCTTAGGGTTGGGACCAATTAGGAATGATCCCCCAATACTCGTGGGATGGTATTGGTTAGGGTCTGGGCCTGTTAGATCTGGGGCCCATCTGACCAGTCATCTTGATAAAGTGAGGTTGTCTGGGGCTGGAAGGTGGAGAGACTGATAGTAAAACATGTTAGTCAATATAACTCACATATTTGATGAGGTTAAGATTCCATAAGTGACGATGTAGTGTTGTAGTTGACACCTGGTTTACCTGATGGAATATTAATGAGTCCCGGACGTGTCGTATGTAGTGTCACAGTGGATTATTGGATTGTATCTCTCTATGTGTCTATGATAGAGATTTATAATTACAAGCTAAACGATATTGGTATTATTTTTATTTCGGATTTTCACGATTCTTTTTTTTTTCTCTAAATTCATGGGATTTTACAAGAAATTCGTTGATCATAATTTGTGTCTCTGAATTAATCTGTTTCTATTAACTTAATATGTGTTGCGATATTCTTTTGTTGGTAATTATTAATATTAGACATATCTAAGGATATTTTCGCCTCGCCATCCATATATTTATTTATTTATTTATTTATTTTTCATCTTCTAAGAATTACACCAGCGGCCACAACTAGACCTCAGACAGCCACCAACACCCTCTAGTAAAATACACCTTCCCGCTTTCTCACCTTTTACTCAACGATTCACTAAATACCGTAAGAGAAAACATGAATTCTTAACTTGCTCTTTTCTTTACACCTTTTCACGTCGGTTGAGGCAAAGGAGAAAGAAGGGGGGAGGGGAAATTTGAGGAATGAGTTTCTTTTCTTCTTTTTTTTCTCTGGTTTTGTTTTTGTACTGTCGGGGTGTTCGGACTGGCCCGTAACACCTGAGTCAGCCTCGCTGGAATTCGGACAATTAAATTAAGCGTGGGCAGTGTGAGGACGGTGTGTTTACACGAGTGAGACTTCACATCTCAACCCTTCATCGGGGTGTTGGCGCCCCGCTGGTCCACTGTTGCCACAACCACCGCCGCACCTCTTTGATCTGCACGAAGAGAGTAAGTGAGGGAAGGGGAGGGGGGAGAGAGCGAGAGAGACATTGAGATAGACAAAGATAGAGTAAGACAAACAAAAGATAGATAGGGAAAGACAGACTAAACGGGACATATATATAGAGAGAGAGAAGTAATACCAGACCATGCTAAACCACAATAGCTGCTTGGGACGAGAAGAAAGACTTATTACAGAGATCAGTCAAATGAGAGGATGATTAAAAGATTTCCCCGAGGCATTTTAATCTGCGTATAACTTTTATATATTCATTTGTAGATAGAAAACGAAGAGAGAGAGAGAGATCGCATTAAACTAGGTAAAGATAACACAGAATTGCCCGAGAGAGAAAGTATGTGAGAGAGAGAGACAGGGAGAGGGGGGAGGGGTGAGGGCTCTCTGGATGACGAGGAGTGACATGTTCTGTGTCGTGGTGATAATACTGAGAATGTTGACCCAACCTCAAGGAACCTTAACCTGACTTAAAGAAGCTCTTCCCCCCGTCTCTCTGTCTCTCTTGGGGTTCTTCTCTCCGTCTCTCCCTCTCACTCTCCTTGTCTCTCTCTTTTTCCTGGGTTATTCTGTGTTCTCTTTTAACTCCTAGTCTCTCTCTCTCTCTCTCTCTCTCTCTCTCTCTCTCTCTCTCTCTCTCTCTCTCTCTCTCTCTCTCTCTCTCTCTCTCTCTCTCTCTCTCTCTCTCTCTCTCTCTCTCTCTCTCTCTCTCTCTCTCTCTCTCTCTCTCTCTCTCTCTCTCTCTCTCTCTCTCTCTCTCCCTCTCTCTCTCTCTCTCTCTCTCTCTCTCTCTCTCTCTCTCTCTCTCTCTCTCTCTCTCTCTCTCTCTCTCTCTCTCTCTCTCTCTCTCTCTCTCTCTCTCTCTCTCTCTCTCTCTCTCTCTCTCTCTCTCTCTCTCTCTCTCTCTCTCTCTCTCTCTCTCTCTCTCTCTCTCTCTCTCTCTCTCTCTCTCTCTCTCTCTCTCTCTCTCTCTCTCTCTCTCTCTCTCTCTCTCTCTCTCTCTCTCTCTCTCTCTCTCTCTCTCTCTCTCTCTCTCTCTCTCTCTCTCTCTCTCTCTCTCTCTCTCTCTCTCTCTCTCTCTCTCTCTCTCTCTCTCTCTCTCTCTCTCTCTCTCTCTCTCTCTCTCTCTCTCTCTCTCTCTCTCTCTCTCTCTCTCTCTCTCTCTCTCTCTCTCTCTCTCTCTCTCTCTCTCTCTCTCTCTCTCTCTCTCTCTCTCTCTCTCTCTCTCTCTCTCTCTCTCTCTCTCTCTCTCTCTCTCTCTCTCTCTCTCTCTCTCTCTCTCTCTCTCTCTCTCTCTCTCTCTCTCTCTCTCCTCTCTCTCTCTCTCTCTCTCTCTCTCTCTCTCTCTCTCTCTCTCAGCATACACAAACATTTTTGCTGAGATAAAATTACCTTTGATTATTGTCCAACCTCGCCATAGTGTTGTAAGTTAACGCGGGGGATAGTCCACTTAAGATACTAACCTGAGCTAACCTAAATTAACTACTGTACTCGGATTGGGATTGGGGGGGGGGGTCTTTTAGGATTACGGGGTCGTTAGGATTAGGAATTTTTCGGTTAAGGATTCCACTAACTCTGGGGCACATTTGACAAGTCACTATACCACATACACCAACCTTCCCACACATCCCTATCCAGCCCCCCTCCCCCTCCCCTTCCCTGCTTACATCCACATAAATATCCACAAATTAACCACTTGGCAACCGCGACCAAATGGGCAGTGCACGGCCTTAATTCTATTATGAGCAGCACAACTATACACGCTGTGAAATCGGAGAATGAAACACGAGCTCACGATCAATTAGTCTGCCTGTGTGGGACACTCACTCGCAGCTCCATTTATCGTTTTGGTAATTACTCAGTTGCCAGAGGGCGCCGGGGAGACAGAGGGAGAGAGAGGTGTATAACCCGGGTTTATTGAGGCGATGGATAGTGAGCGCGGGGTTGAGCCGCATTATGTTGGAACAAATATCACAAACGGGATCGCTATGCAAATTTTTGTTGTTTAGAAAATACGAGTTCATTAAACCCGTGAACTTAACCTAACCAAACCTAACCTTACCAAACCTAATCTAACCTAACCAAACCTAATCTAGCGGTTTGGTTAGGTTAGGTTAGTTTGTATCGTCTACAGTCTGAAAAAAAATATATAACATTACTTAATCAGAATAGACACTTTAAGCTTTCCTTGAGTAAAACCTTATTCAGATAAATGTTTTATGGTTTCAAGGTAATCGATCATGCTTTCAGTACCGGTGTGTCGCTAGTTCCTTAACACAGGGCAACACCCACAACTCACATTTTCCTTTGCGCGACCTTGGGTTACCTGCAGGTGATAGTGACTGGTCGATTACCTGCAGGTGGTGGTGACTGGTCGATTACCTGCAGGTGGTGGTGACTGGTCGATTACTTGCAGGTGGTGGTGACTGGTCGATTACCTGCAGGTGGTGGTGACTGGTCGATTACCTGCAGGTGGTGGTGACTGGTCGATTACCTGCAGGTGGTGGTGACTGGTCGATTACCTGCAGGTGGTGGTGACTGGTCGATTACCTGCAGGTGGTGGTGGTGACTGGTCGATTACCCTGCAGTTGGTGGTGACTGGTCGATTAACCTGCCGGTGGTGGTGACTGGTCGATTACCCTGCAGGTGGTGGTGCCTAGTCAAACGGGCCCCAAATAATCTAAATAACCATGAGTATTAAGATCCAAGCCTAATCGGTAGCGATCTTAGCCAAAACCCTAGAAATCATTACAAGTGGAACCTCGTCGTAATAGACACCAGTCTTAATAGGCACCAGTCGTAATGGGCACAAACCTAACCATTGGAATTGAGGCCTAATACTAATAGGCTTCACCCCTCATAGTTAATAATATATAATGTTTTTTTTTTTGCTTACATTGGGTTAGCTCTAGTTAAATTAGGTTGGGACTTGTTAAGGTAAGATCTAATTAAATCCTTAACCCAGGTGACTCAAGACACTACTAATACTTACTGAGTCTTAGATTAAAAACAAACAAACAAAAGAAACTTGTGAATGAATTCCTCTTATATGGAGGGAGGGGCGCAAGAGTGCAAGGAGAGAATGGGTGGGGTTGGTGGAAGGTCCTCACCTGTAAAGTTGAGTATATATTTCTAAGAGAGTGTGTGTGTGTGTGTGTGTGTGTGTGTGTGTGTGTGTGTGTGTGTGTGTGTGTGTGTCAGTAAGTATTTTTCTTGTATGTGTGATCGTGTGGTCCTTCTGTCTGCACGTTTGTGTTTCTTTGTATCGGAGAGGTTCTGTACACGAGAAACGAGAGTCTGGTATGTTACACAATGAGTTCCCTTGTGAGGTGTGGGAGACGACGTGGCCGAGCTGGGAGTTGTATGGCGTGTGCTAGTAAGCTGTTCCTGGTGTTGATGAGCTGTTCCTGGTGTTGATGAGCTGTTCCTGGTGTTGATGAGCTGTTCCTGGTGTTGATGAGCTGCTCCCTGGTGTTGATGAGCTGTTCCTGATGTTGGTGAGCTGTTCCTGGTGTTGATGAGCTGTTCCTGGTGTTGATGAGCTGTTCCTGGTGTTGATGAGCTGTTTATGGTGTTGGTGAAATATAGATAAACCAAAAGGTAAACAAGGGCAAACAACGCCACACTACACTCCGACACGTAAATAATAGCCAAAATATCCAAAATTCCATTAAAGTTTTTACTTGTTGAAGATACATTTGATAGAGTGAATAAAAAAAATCATACGGAACCTTTGAGAATTGCCAAGGTAGTACCGTAAGGAAAGAAGGGCGTAAGTCAAAAATACATTATGGATGAAATTCATTGACTTTTAGATAAGAAGATAAGTTTAAGTATTTATGGTGTCTTTAGGATTTTACCTGAGTTATGCTGACTTAGAGATGAAGAGAAAAAACGTCAGGTAATGAATAGGTCAAAAGGTCAAGTGTGTAAATGATGAATAGCTGAGGTTTCTTTCTTAATTGTGTATTATGTGTGTGTGTGTGTGTAAAGTTGTATGTGAATATGTATGCTTACGTGTATTTGTATATCATTGAGTATATCGTTTTGTGTTTGAATGTATATGTAAATGTATAATATATGCCTATGTGTAAGTGCATATGAATGTGTATATGTGTGTGAGGGTAACAACTGAGAAAGACATCAATCACAATGCGTCAGGAACATGTGTAATGGAAAGAATCGAGAGACGAGACGAAAAATTGAAAGATAAATGTGAGAGTCCGTCAAACTTTTTTGTGTGTGTCTGTTCAAGGTTCTGATATTTTCTAGAGCCTCTCCCTGACAGCAAGAGGAATGGTGTGGTGAGCAGAGAGAGAGGAGGGAGGATGGAAAAGGGGAAGGGCGAGGGAGAGGAGGGAGGAAGGAAAGGGAGGAGTGAGAGAAGGTAGGAAAGAAAAGGGGAGGGGGTGGAGAGAGAGGAAAGGGGAAGAAAAAATGAAGAAAAATAATAAGACACCACCAACCATTTCTACAAACCACTCAGCTCAACCATACAGGTCTTAACACCCTCTACCATGACTCGAGGGACCACAGAACAACCATACTATATAAAAAACAACCAACCAACCACACAACACTGCAGAATTAAGACCACAACACCACCAAACTACCCCGAGACACGAAACCCGACCGTTCTAGCTGCCCGATGCCGCTAGTATGAAGTAAAAAAACCTGCCCTATTTGTAGATAAGTAGAGGCTAGTACTGGTGTAGAGGTGTGAGTAAAATACTAGCCAGGTGTACTAGGAGTATCTAATAGGACCTTAACTTCGGGCGTGGATCTCGGATAATCGGGTGACCTTTTTTTGTGGGTGGGTGGGTGGGGGAGGGTGGGGGAGGTGTAATTATCAGTCAGTAGTTAAATGTGGTTATCTGATCATGGTTTTTTACTGATTGTAGTTGGATGAGAGAGACAGCCAGACAGACAGGCAGGCAAACAGACAGACAGACAGACAGAGAGGGAGATGTAGATATACAGTATAGAACGGGAGAGATATAGAGACGGTATAAAGAAAACATGATTAGAGAGAGAGAGAGAGAGAGAGAGAGAGAGAGAAAATAAGGGGTGAGTTAGTGACGCTGAGAAGGATGAGTAACCTGATGACTTGATCGAATGGGCCCCTTTATGACTGGTCGAATGGGCCCCCTGATGACTGGTCGAATGGGCCCCTTGAAGTCTTAGGCGTGTCCAGTCCCAGTGGATCCCGGTTCAAAAGGTTAAAGATATATAGTAAAGTTAGGAGTTTATTAGAACTGATACCTGTTAGGATTAGGACCTGTATAGCCATTCCAGTTCTCTGCCAGTCAAGGTAGAAGAGTCTCTCTCTCTCTCTCTCTCTCTCTCTCTCTCTCTCTCTCTCTCTCTCTCTCTCTCTCTCTCTCTCTCTCTCTCTCTCTCTCTCTCATTACTGTTAACACCCACATATTAACATTCTACCTGTTACCTACCCACATTCTTACCTATACCTTCATATACCTATACCACACCCCTGACACCCACCCCACACCCTCCTGCCACCTCCAACATAAACACACTACCCCTCATCCTCCTCCCTCCCTCCTCGTTCCCCTTACCCCTTCGACCTCTCACCCCTCATCTCCTTACCCCCCCCCTCAGCCCCCCTCCAACCTCGTCTCCTTCACCCCCTCGTCCCCTCCACACCCTTGTCTCCCTCATCCCTTCGTCTCCTTACCCCCTCGGCCTCCTCTAACCTCGTCTCCTTCACCCCTCGTCCCCCCTCCACCCCTTGTCTCCCTCACCCCTCGTCTCCTTCACCCCCTCGTCCCCTTCACCCCCCTCGTCCCCCTCCACCCCTTGTCTCCTTCACCCCTCGTCTCCTCCCCCCTCGTTCCCTTCACCCCCTCGTCCCCCTCCACACCCCTTGTCTCCCTCACCCCTCGTCCCTTCACCCCCTCGGCACTCAAGAAAAGTAGAATCACACACAGTTCAAAGGGGCTGGACAAACACTACCCCATTATCACACTAATTACCTCAACTATTCACCTGTTTATCACCTATACTCATCAGTAAAGGACCGATGTAATTTAACATATGACCTTTATATCCACCTTAGTTCATTTAGCTTAATTAAAGTCGGCTCGCTAGTTTTTCTGTTGACTTTTCGCTGATTAAACTGCTTTGATATGTACACCCCGCACGTCCACACACACACACACACACACACACACATACACACACATATAATTATCACATAAGAATGATCACAAAGTTCAACGTTCGCTATCTTATGACTAAATATTTGTTCGTACACTCGACACCTGAGCACCACAGACTATCGCTCCCAGAACACCATCCAGCATCTGAGGCACAAAATTCAACATATAGATATAAACAAACTCTATCTCTAGCATGAATACAATGGATACAGTACAAAAGAACATTACACAGTGTCAGTCAAAGGGAATTGAAACCCTACAGAGTATTAAATCCCCTTTACCTTAATTAAGAAATATAAAAGACAGAAGATCTATCCCCGGGTTTTTGAACTTATGAGTGCGTGGTAAAGTAAGGGCGAGGGTGGTGGTGGTGGTGGTGGAATAATTCTATGATGTTTGGTGATAATTGTAGAGATGATATGATTTTATAAATAAATATTATATACGTACATAGGTTTATTTTACATATATAGGCTAGCGTTCATTTATATGTAGAAATAAAGAAGATGAAGAAGAAGAACCCATCAAAAAACTGACCACCAAACAAGCCATAACTAAGAAGGTCGTCCAGTAGCCTCACCGTGTAGTCGTGCCATCATGCCTCAGTATCAGTGATGCACAACGACACCCCCACCATCAGGGTAAATTAGCCTCAATACAACGCTTAAGTACAGTCACCCACTCTTCATCTCCCTCCTACGTATCTCTCCCAACCATCTCATCTTTAAGACGTCGCCAGCATCTGAGGTGAACCCCCTGCCTTCCCTCTCTCCACCTCCTTCCCTCTGCTCGCTTCCCTCTCCATCTCTCCCTTCCCCTCCCACCCCTCTCTTCCCTTCCATCCATCCCATCCCATCCTCACCGACCCACCTAACCTCCAACCCATGATGACTAAGGTGGAACTGGTTGCTTGTTTCCGTACAACATAACCGAGTACAGGGGGTTTTTTGAGGTTCGGATTCCCGGCGTTTTATTGTCAGATTCCGCGCGTTTTATCAGCGGCGGAGATAACAGTGAGTGTTTTGATGTATGACTTTGATCCCAGCTGGAATTTTTGTGCTGGCGAGGTGAGGCTTGAGGGTAACGGGGGTGTTGTGTTTTGTTTCCTCTCTCTGTCCAGAATATATTGAATGGCTCTAGCTTTAATTGTCTATAGATGTGCATAACTATTTATTGTGAATTTCTATGAACATAAGATCTATGATGTCTAAAAATGTACACGAATATAATGTCTACAACCGGCCATGACTGCCTTCAAGTACAGTACATTATCACTAATGTCTGTACAAGTCTTTGATGAATATAACATCTACAAATGCCTGTAGATATAATTTCTAAAGTTATAATTGATTATAGAATATAATCCATGGTGTTCAGTGCCTGAGGACCAACACCTCACGAGTAAAAGAAAAATGTCTGAACATTAGGGTCCCTGTTTTGGTGTCCTTTAGGGTTCGTCAACAATCTTCTCGTGGTGTAGAGAGGAGTGTTACTGAAAGGTGGGAAGCACTTGAGTATAAAGTTCATTGAAGGTAGCAAGCACTGGGGGGTAGCAAGCAGAAGCAGCAAGCACTGAGAGGCAGCAAGAGCTGAGAGGCAGCAAGCACTGAGAGGCAGCAAGCACGTGGAGGTAGCAAGCACTGGGAGGCAGCAAACACTGAGAAGCAGCAAGCATTGAGAGGCAGCAAGCGCTGAGAGGCAGCAAGCGCTGAGAGGCAGCAAGCACTGAGAAGCAGCAAGCACTGAGAGGCAGCAAGCACTTGGAGGTAGCAAGCATTGCGAGGTAGCAAGCGTTGGGAGGCAGTAAGCACTGGGAGGCAGCAAGCACTTGGAGACAGCAAGAGCTGGGGGACAGCAAACATTGGGAGGCAGCAAGCACTGGGAGGCAACAAGCACTAGGAGGCAACAAGCATTGGAGTATGCAGTATAGCTCTTGGGAGGTAACAATCAGAACATCAGCGCCCACGTTTGACTACACAGGGCAGGTTACTCTACCAGGTGAGCGATGTGAGTCACTCCGGTAACTTATGAGTGGCGTCACCTGCACGTCATCTGATGTTCAAGATAGTTCATGATAGCTCCTTTAGGCATGCTTTAGCACACCCTGTTTAAAGGTTCCATTTAAACGATTATACTATTAAACGGTAGAGTCTATTTTGTTTTGATTGGTGTGTGACTATGACTTTTGTGTTGGAGAAAATGTTTAGCGAACGGTTTCATAGCGTAAGACTAGGTTGGCAAAATAATAATAATTAAGTGTTGGTCGTGCCAAGGATAAAGGCGAGGAAAGAAAGTGGTTAGTAAACTCCTGAGGGTTTAGGTCGTTTAAGAGCTGCCTGTAGGAGAGGTCACATCTGGTGGGCATCACGTGTAGCGAGACAGTAACAGCAGCATCTAGCGGTCATAACAAGCCCAGCCGTCTGAGGGAACACACAGCACATATCCACCACGCCCCCTCTAACATGTTCATTACCTCGGCACACCTGAAGCTCTCCCGGTCTACCACCTGCGTGTCGGAGGGTCGCCGGCTGAGAGAGAGAGAGAGAGAGAGAGAGAGAGAGAGAGAGAGAGAGGCTCAAAGAAAACAAACTAAATGAGAAAAGCCTTATATTTTTATTATAGACATACGTATATAATAATATTAATAAAAATAGATGATAATAATAATAATAATAATAATAATAATAATAATAATAATAATAATAATAATAATAATAATAATAATAATAATAATAATAATAATAATAATAATAAAAGTAAATAATAATAAGAATAAGGGTGCATTAGGTCTCTGAACCATTACATACAAGATGATGTTACACAACTGATGATTCGACTTATATGCTTCAGTAAAGTTAAGTCTATAATAATATTTATTTTTTATTTTTAAATCTAGACATAGAACTTACCGCTCCACTGCCTGTCATTATAATGTTATATAAATGTTAATGATATAAGTACAAGAACTCTTCACCCCCTTCCCCCCTCACCCCCCCTCCCCCCCTTCCCCCTTTCGCTGTGTGTGTGGGGGGGAGGGGGGGGTTGAGGTCCGCCATTTTATTATTCAGGTTTTGCCAGTTGAAATTTTACATATGGGTTCTTGATTCTTATCTTGTTTATAATCAAGTGAGAGAGGTTGATTTCTGTGAGGTATTTTAAGTCTGGTTTGCTTATTCTTGACTTACCAGGAGAAAGTATACTTGGGGGGGGGGGAAAAAAGACTCTGCATTGTAAGGAAGAGTACAATGATTTGGCTTGTTGTTATTATTATTATTATTATTATTATTATTATTATTATTATTATTATTATTATTATTATTATTATTATTATTATTATTATTATTATTATTATTATTATTTTTGTTGTTATTACTATTTTAGTAGTAGTAGTAGTAGTAGTAATATCATGTTGGCGAGATGTAACCTAACCAATCCAACCCAGCCGAGGTCAACAAACCTACGCTTACTTCACCTTTCTTTACCTAATCTTACCTATAATATATGTTCTAACCTTAGCACCTTAATTAGGTGGGTATTGTATATAATTTGCATTAAATAACTGATAAAATCGCTGTTGTCTTGTGGTTAAGTCGCTTAGCTCACTGTTGCTCTCACCTACAGCAGTTAAGAAAAATGTATATTCAAACAAACTTTTCACTTTTACGGGAAATGGATGAGAATGTGGTATAAGTTATCTCAGGTAAAATAACCACATTCACACCTGGTTGCTAACAGTAGTAGCTTCCAACCCCATGATATCGAGGTAGGAAATACCTGTCCTATGCTCTGACTTCTTCAATTAACAGTAAATTCCAACCCATGACTGTTTTTAAAGGATTCAGTCATGTATATACTTCATTATTTATTGTACATATGTGAGGGTTGGTATTACACGTCGCTTCCGTCAGTAGCTGGTAACCCAAGGCAGAGGATTCTTCGTCAGTGAAAGATGTAAAAATATGAAATTAGTTGAATTGATTAACCTAAATCAGAGAATAACATCTAAAATTAACATCTAAAATACACTGAGACTCTTACCTTGAATAGATACCTTCACTTAAGACAAGACAAAATATATGTATACTCCTTAGAATTATTCTCTTATGTTGATATTATCTCGCATCTGGTGCTAAGTGAATGTATCTAGTTAAGGTAGAGTCTTAGTGTAATTATGATGCTAATTTTGGATCTTAATTTGGCGCTTTAGCTGATATCGTCAACCAATTTGGTACACTCGCTCCAAAAAGTTTCTTTACGGGGAGGTTCCATGAATTTCCAAATGAACACCGCGATTCCTGTTGTCTCGGTAGGGGTTGTCAAAATCCTTCGTCCGTTGTGTCAAATTTTCTAATACAAAATCGTAAAGATATTTTTTTGGGGGAGTGAGTATACTTTCTTATACTTTTAGCTACAAGGAATATTTATTTGACGAACTTTAAAAAAAAAAAATCATAGGCCAATTTTATCCTACGTATCGCAAATATCATTAAAAACTAGATGTTGTCGTATAAACCTTGATAATAATTCTTGTTTTTAGTTACATATAATCACATAACTCACCACCAAAAACCTGACCATTTTTCGTCGAGTCATTTAAACCTGTTGGACAAGAATGATAAGTTTAGATTAGCTCTTAAGCACACGTGATCATGATCCTCTCAGCAGATATGATACGTCCTGTCGGGTTTGTCTTGTGACTCACAGGAGTAAAACTGACCACAGCTGAGTGACTTATCCATCACCTCATGCATATTAATCTCACTTTCTCTCTTTTATCGTTCATTGTGATAATTCAGTCAAATTCAGTCAGTTTAATTATCTAATGCAGTCAACTAGACACGTTCACAGGATGTAAGTTCAGGGTCTGTGGTAAATTAAGTTTTTCATGTTTGTATATAAATGACCTTAAATGATAGGCAAAAAAGATAAGGTAAACTAAACAATATCTTGTAGTCGTAGTTAACAAGACCTCATATACACTCTGATGAAAGTAGGTTAAAATAAACAAGCTGATTCTAACTTAACCAAATTTACCTTAGGAGCGTAAGATTTGGTTAGGTTAGGTTAGGTTTAGTTAAGTCTGATTAGTTTGTCTCGTCCGAAAAAACAAATGAGATTGTAGTCTTGTACTGTATGCCTATTCAACATTGTACTGTACATCTAACTTGCCTGCCTCATTAATTACAGAAGCTACTAATCTACATAACATTTCTTCAGTAAAATAACTATTATTGGTAAAGTATTATAACATGTGCCAACTGCAGTATTACAAACAATAATTACTATGAATAATATAAGTCTTCATAGTGGTGACGAGAAGTAGTGATGGAGTATTGAGAGAATAGTGGAAGTAGACGTTTATTTTGTGATTGTATAAAAGTCTTATATTCTGTGGCTGGTCAGATGGGCCCCAGTCCTATAAAACGTCTTTACTTAACACATTAGAATTTGGGTCAAGTTTACATGGGTACAAGATACAATGGATTCAGATTCTAATGGTTAGGTTGGGTTTGGTTAAGAACTATTACGACTGAAGGTTATCATTATATTTTTTTCTTAATCATTCGTTGAGCTTTATTATTACATTGTTGCCAGTTCCTATTTTTTGTACAGAGGCGAAAATAAGTTCAACTTACAAGGAAATTTCTTTATTAAGAAAATTACCAGAAATTATCTGTAATCACAGGTTGATTCACCACATTGTTACGACTACCTTGTGAAGGTCATATATTGTACCTGATGTTGCTGTCTCTCAGTTTAATTTTGTTTGTTGGGGAAGAATTTCCAGCAGACTGAACACATTGCTGAGTGTGAATGATCGGACTGGTAGCTTTAAGATACGACTAGGTGCCATAACTAACCTTAATTTTTTAGTACTGGAATAGTTAAAGCTATATAATATAATATAATATAATATATAATATAATATAATAAAAACGTTACAACCGCCAGAAAACACTTGGAGTGGAGGGTCGTAGTCCCCAACCCTCAGACACAAGGGTGCCACATTAATCATTCACTGGCTAATTGGTAGAACTCACTGTACCCGCACTGATGGTTTTGTAGAAAATTATGAATAAGTATAAATTATTTAATTCTAATATATATTACATTTTAATGTTATTGTTTAGTGTAATTTTCATCCACAACATGTAAGTTATATACATAAACTGTGTTAAGTTGTCACAGGTCCGCTGCTGAGAGAGATGACATGCTTCCAAATGGCTCCGTCGTGTGCTGAAGTAATGAAATGGGTAGCCGATGCCTTTCACTGATCGTAAACTATAACTAGATTAACTTTTGTACCAAACTCTTCAGCTACTACAAAGACCCGGCTGGTTACCTGTTCACGTGTTGAGATAGTGAGTACCTGAGACATGACAAAGGGGAGAACCTATATTGTTGGGTACGAGCAAACTGCACCGGCCACTCCTACCTGTGCCTGGGGTTCACCCTTGAGTTGAGTACTTGTTCCCGGGTTCGGTTTTAGCTGAGTACCTGTTCTTGGGTTCACTCTGTGCTACGTAAGATAATCTCGCTGGCGGCTGACGCAGTGAAGCCGAAACTCCAAGTGTGCAGTCTGCGAGCTTCATAAAGTACACACAAGCGCACCGCCACGTCCCTACGATGTTGTAATGGTTGGACGATCACAGCCCGATCTGTCTCTCTCTCTCTCTCTCATGTGTTGTCAGTGATCCTACCAGCTTTCTCCTGGCGAGACTAAATCAGACAAGAGGACTTAAACTTAACCGGTGTTAAATAGTCCATCAGAGAGTCACTGTGATACTCCAACAGCCAAGACAGAACTCAGGGCCTAAGATCCCTAAGCTCCTTTTCTCCCTCTAGGTGTGACGAAACACATTTATATTACAAATGAATCAGTGAAATGTCGAAGACTAATCTAAACGTCATCTTTGTATCTCAAGTCAGCCAGTTAAACGCATTTCTATGTTAGAGTCAAAACATCACTTAGGAGTCATTGAGGATCAGATCAGTGTTTTAGAAAGTAACTTACGACCTTCTTGGATACACCTGGTGACATACTGAGGCTATAGGTAAGGTGAAAGAGGATCCGTATGCAAATGTCCACAACGATCTTCATGGGTCATTGAGAGGTTGGCGGTGGCTCAGTCTCAAACACCTGCGGTAAAACAACTCTACAGACCACACAAGGGCAAAAAAAAAAACGAAACTTGGCTCCATAATCATGTCATTGTGGGGTGGATCGGATCGCCAAGCACTGTTGAACTCTAGCGCTGGTGATATGTTTATGATATGAGCTTAAGTATGTCGTTACGAGTGTGGCTTCATTTTAACTTATTAATAGTAAGTAATATACAATTCAACGTAAGTATTTTACAATTTATAGGTCGATGAGGTCACCTGCCTTAAGTCTATGCTTCAGGCTCCTAGTTCGTACCTCTAGTTCAGGTTGCTCTTTCGTACTCCTAGTTCAGACTCCCAACTCTCAAAACATTTTAATCCTGGCGGCCACAAATCTACTAAATTGTACGACCTGGCGAGCGAGCGAAGACTAGGAGTGTCACCCCAGAGACACACAGGTATATAACCCAGCCTTTATTAACTCATTACCTGCCCGCTCACCTCGCCCGCCGCCATCTACATACACACGTCTTCTAAACAGTCCACTATATAAATCTAAAAAATGCAAATTTGAGGCCAGTTACACGTCAGATAAACTCTTGATGTATCTTTGATATTTTTTTTCTTTACAGTTCAGTAGATCAGGTTTAAGGTAGTGAATTAATGTAGCTTTATGTATATTATGAATTATTAAAGTTAAGTTAGATAAGTCTTAATTGTACTCTATTGACTCAGGTTAAGTAAATTATGTGACTTTACTATATCAGGTTTAAGCTTTGTGTGTGTTTATAATAATTTATTTAACCCAAGATATATTATAAGTCTTCATTATGAGCCATTGACTAGAAGTAAGTGAGTCTACCCGTGTGAGTTATGTGACGTCACCTTAATCGTGCACTGGCTCCTGTAGTGCAGTATTAATAATGGTCTAAACGACAGTATAAGAATAGTGGTGAACATACCATCAGTAGCCTGGGTATACCTTCACGTGTTACAATAAGTTAGGTTAGTGAAATAAGCTGGGGTGGTTAATATTAAGGTGAAATAAGCTGGGGGTGGCTAATCTTCATGTGATCCGTTTTGTATGTGTTCAATATCATTCGTTTTCTCGTGACGTTTATTCCTCGGTCGGATTATTTATCTTGTACACATCCCCCAGTCATGTGTGGGGTGGCTTAAGGGGCACATAAAAATACAGTGAACGAGAGAATATAATTAGGAAAAGTAGAAAATAACAGGAAAAGAATATGATAACCTGTAGAAATTATCCACACACACAGACACACTTTAAAACCTAAGAGGCCTCAGTGTCTGTGTCATGGCATAAGTCTGTTGGTATTCTCTGGTTCCTGGTTTGTAATTAATGGTCAAAGATCATTCATACAGACAGATGAACAGACTGACATCATCAATATTTTCATCCATTATGTTTTATGGGTTTAAAGCTGAGGAGAGTTAATTTGAATGCAGTAGGCTGGAGGAAGGAGGCGGGAGGCCATCAATAATGACTCCCGACAACTCTCAGGCCACCACACACAGGAGATCACTTCATGGTTAGTTCCCACGTTGACTCATAGATGGCAGGAGTAGCTGTGAGAGGTTTCTCCATGTTCTGAATCTCCAAGTACATGAGTTTCCCATCTTGATCACTCATTCGTAAACATTGTGAACAGATTTTAATCTTCACAGAAAAATGATCAGGATTTATAAAAGAAAGTCGTGTAAATTAAAAGAAGGATAAACGAAATACATATCAACAAAGAACCCAAGTAAGGAGAAGATGAGCGGCAGTGAGAGCTTGGTGCAGGTGTGGCGACGCTGTCAGTCATAAATCCTGCGGGACTATAAATTGTACAGTTAGTGTCCACCTCCAGTCCTCCTCCACCAGTTCCTCCGGGCTGGACGGTCTCTACCCTCTCAAGTGTGCTGCTGACCACAACACTACGTTATCAGTGCACTTGTAGATAGATAGATATGCAGATCAATATATATGTAGATAGAGAGGTAAGATACGTTAGTAAACAAATATTTTCACACCTCATTACTATATTGTTCAAGTTTGTTGGTGTAGAACACAAAGGTTAACAGTCCTCTTCTGTTCTCGGCTCACAAATGGAGTTCCCTTCCAGGTGTTCGTCCCCCACAACAAGTCGTTAAAACAGCTTAAACATTGTCAACAAACACCTGACCAACTGCAAGAATCAATAAACCATTTTATTATCTGTTTAACAGTTTTAGACTTGGTATATTTATGGCTGAAGTGAGCTGTCTCCTACCTGTAACTCCACAAGCAGGAGCTATTATAGGGATACACAGTGTGAGTACTGGCCCCTGGCAGATCACTCTGCCTCTCAAAGATGAATGGATATACGATTCATCACTGAATAAGGCTGCTCTTCGTCGTGCTAAGTGGCTTTGTGCTAGTGATACTGTTTCCCATGCCGGTGTAGGTATATATATATATATATATATATATATATATATATATATATATATATATATATATATATATATATATATATATATATATATATATACACAGTATATACACGAGATCTAAAATATAGATTAATAAAATCATATTCCAATGGATTATAAACACAAGGAGATGACAGGCGTCTGACTCAGCCCCTATAAAAGGTGGCAGTCGAGACGGAACCCAATATCGCGTTGGCCTGCCTCCCGCTACAAGGTGCTCACGAGTATAAACACTCTATTAATAACTATATCGTCATGTTCGACATATCTGGTGCTCCCTCGTTGTAACTTAAAGATTATTGCTAGTGAAGGTTAAATAATATTATTTGTTGGTGGGAAAAATAAAAGGTGAGAGATTCATTTTATTTGTTTTTATTTATTTCTCCTTCTCTCACGCTGCTTCACCCTCTGTACGCCTGACGCAGAGGCCAACGTCAACAACATCGAAGTAACACAAGAAGCACACAAAATAAACACGGTCTTAGTTCTTTTAAGGTTCATACTCTGGTCTTAATCTTCGTGTGTAATATATGCGCAGGTCTTACTTTATAGCCCCATGTGCAGATTCTTCGCGTGATATAAAAACTGAACAAATTAATTCTTCCAATAGACACAAAATATTACGTTCAAGTTTATTATAGCTGCGTCGTTCAGCTCACTGTCCGTCTTTTCTTACTGATAAACCAAAGCAAAAAAAAAAAACGCGTGAGGGAGTTCTTTCTCTTGGGATATAAATTTGATATTATTTATTTATTCAGTACAGAATAAACTTAAATATACTTTATTTATGGATCTGAATATTCTAATACCAGTTCATGTGTATATTTAAGCTTCTATCTTATTATTTATGTGTCCAGTGAAGTAAGTAATCCAAATAAATGTTTAGTGTTTTTCTCTCTGCATTCTAAGACCAGTACTTGAGCCGAAACTTCAGCCTCTAATTATATTACTTTATCTTATACTGTTACCTGACGTAGTCCCTGCCACGGCCGGCCTCCTGCTGCCTGTATGAGCACTACGTCAGCGGTGACCTCCGGCTACCAGGCTCACCCAGGCGTGTAATGACCCCCCTCTTATGTTGACCCACACGACTTCTGGCGACTACCGATGACTACCTACTGGAGGCTTCTGGGTGACTATCGACAACTACCGGCAACTACTGGGCGCCTACCGAGTCATGGAGGAGGTACACAGCACCCCAACAATTAAACTTGTCATGCACTCCCGACTCTGTGAACAACATTGTACCCTCATGCAAATTACACCTCAGTCTTGTGTTAATTATTCCTCACTCAGAAAGTAAACACGTGACGTCATTTCCACTGACTTCTGGGCCCAAATGAAGGTGTTCCAGATTAAACTTTCGACCGACGGTGAATTTCATTAAACTTACAGGACTTTTTTTTCTGTCTCTCAAGAGTCATCATTAAGTCAATGTCCGTTTACAAATGACTTGTAATTAAAAGCTAAATGAATACGTGGTCCTTCACTCTCTCCTAAAATGGTATCAAGACAAACATGCTGAGTGTCTTGAAACAATCACTGGTTTTGTTTAAACAGGTTCACTCGAAATTTTTATTGATGCATTACGAGTGATCGGCTTCATACTTTGAAATGATAAGCTTTGGTTGAGTGAAAGTTACAAAAGATATTCTTCACGGATCATAGAGTCGGAGGAACTAACACTAATATTATTATTTGACTCCTTCTATAGTGTTCAGTTTTGTTTTATTATCTGGTATATTTATCTTTATTGTACATGGAATAACCTAATCTAACCTTACCTAACCTAACTTAACTTACAGGTAGATAACCTAACCTAACCTAATCCAACCAAACATAACCTAATCTACAGGCAGATAACCTAACCAAACCTAACCAAACATATCCCAATCAAACCTAACCTAACCTAACCTACAGGCAGCTAACCACCCACCATTCAAGCACTCGAGTGTGGGATCGATCAAGAAATATGAGATAACAAGAGACAATAGACAAAATGAACTACTGAATACTATAGTTTGTTGGGTGTGTTGTTGTAGGTCTGAATGTTAATAGCTGTAGCCTGGAGACACAGAATATATACAGATGATCCCCATGACAAAGTTAGTAATCCCTTGTAAGAATGTAACTCGCCTGAAGTTACCACAACGTTAAACACTTAGCTTGGCTTTTATACTTCAGTTATATAAGTCAAAATGAGAAGATAATCAACATTGTCTTCCCCGTGGCCTTGTGTAAAGAATATTAGGATACCGTTAAATAATTCTAACTTATATTTACATTTGCGACATTAATACATGATTTATATAACATTTATATCGTAAATATCATAATTACGTCACAGTGAAGCTTATGAACCACATTTCATATTAAACTGCAGCATGAACCACATTTCATTTTAAACTGCAACATAAATACTCGATAAATATTACCTTAAACCACATTATTGCCTTGCAGCATAACCACAAGTATTTTTCTCCACCTCAAACACAAACTGGTCTACATTACTGCATAAATACATATTACCCTGTACTACAACCGCAGGTGGTCTTGGTGCTACTCGAGGGAGGTATTACAGTCTAGGGTGTCTTTATGACCTTAACCCTTTACCTTTTGACCTTAAGTAAGTTGGTTTAAATAAGGTTAGATTAGGTTGGGTTAGATTTGGTTAGGTTAGGTTGGGTTACGTAAGGTTAGATCAAAGTTAAGGTAGTCAAACTTAAAGTGAAATAAGCTCGGGGCTAATCTTCGGGTGATTCCATTTATCAGGTATAAATATTGAAACTCTTTACGTTCTCGTGCTGTGCTTCCGTCGTGCAGTTAATGACATACTGTAGATAGATATTAGATGCCGAGACACTGGCCTCTCTACTCACACGACCTCTGTAGTGTGTGTTAGGGTATCACCTCTAAACATAAACGCAGATGATACTTCTATATCTTGCAACACAAACGCTTAGAATCATATTATTTTGCAACACAGTGTCCCCTTTCCGTACATGGGGGCTCGCACTCTCGGTAGCTGCTTTCTTGAAAATTTTATTCGTCTTTCATAAATCAATGGCAGCGGCGAATCTGACGTGTGGGAGACGCCTTTACTTGCGACCATCAGCTGACTGGTGTAAACAAAAGGTGATACGGTATGAAAGGCTTCTGTGTACATAGGTGATGTAGGTCACTTGGTCGCTAACCTCATGTTTACTCTCGGTGGCTCATGAGGTGTATTTTGGATGTGGTGTTTCCAGAAAATGTATCATAGTCAACGAACTCTGTATATGACATTTAACCTTAACTTTTATATCTTTATCGCCAGCCTGTGACGAGAAGGGATAAACATAATACGAGTAGATACACAAACAAAGCCTCCTTCAACAAACTCATTTTGATCGGGAGTTTTGTACTTGATGAAATGAAAGGCTATGAACCATCTAGCGTTTTCATTGGCCAATAATTCTTTTTCTTTAAACTTCCCATCCAATCAAAACTCACCACGATCCTTCCACCTGTTCAGGAATTCCCTTTCCGAATGTACCCACCCAGTGTTTGCCCTTGGATTTTCTACTTATCAATGGAGGACGGACAAGAGCCAACATCATCAGCTTTCGACGACCTGTTCGGCCATTGAGGCGGCGGGCGAGCCTGTCGCCTCGCTACACACTAGTATTGTCCGCGGCTCCCTCGGTCAACACAGTCTCCTGACGTCACCGCCCCTTGTGTGGTGACCAGGTCTATTGAACACCCTCCTGTCTCTTATATCCCGCCACTGTCCCCTATATTATAAGGTTTTCTCTAGAAAATTTCTTTATGTGGTGTTATAAGTCTCTGGTGAAAGTCTATATTAATTGTTATAAGTCTCCAGGTTCTGTTATTAATAGTAACATCGTTTAGCTCGAAACTTCTTCGTGAAAGTTATGTATTTCTTTAAAGTCAGTTGTTGACAACTAAACAGAGTACATTTCCGTTGGCTCTAAAATTATCCTTCAAGCTCTATTATAGTTATTTAATTCTCTAAAATATATCTTTTAAAGTTTGTTTTGATCTCCCCTTCCTGATATTGCATCTCAACAGCACCTTCCCTGCCTATCAAAATACGAATTACTCCATCTTGCTCTAACTTTCTTAATTGCGATGTCAAGTTTTGTTGTGTACACCCAACCATATCATCAGAAACAGAGGAGTTTAAAAGAAAGATTACCGTAGTTTAGTGTGACTTTTTCACCTCACACTTACCAATGACGTGAACAAACGGGTATATCAACAAACACATAACGAAACCTAAAATATAGTTAACGTAAACAATGTAGCTCTCCCAGTGCTTCAACTTAAATTTTTTCTCTAAAGTGAATAAAACCTTCTGACGGTAAGCAGAATAAAATCCTAAAGTGTCGAGAGCAGTGAACTGGTTAAAAATATTAGTTCCTGCGAGTTTCATGACAGTCGCCTAGTATTATCAAAGTTAAGAGGAAACTTAACTCTCTGCCAGAATATAATTTCATTGCTTGGAACACTGCATATAAGTTTTCTGCTTCGGATAGAATGCTTCTGCTCCGAATTGAACTTCCTTGTTGACAAAGTTTCTGCAAGAGTTGGAGTCGGATGGAAAGTTACGATTGTTTAACATTCTCGACGTGCTGAGACTTCTTGATTTTTTTCTTAAGACGCTGAGATACGGTTGTGTCTTGAACAGAGAGATGGAGGCTGTAAAACCGAAGATTATTTAAAACCTGTAAGAATAAAAGACAGACAGATAAAGAGAGAGAAAAGAAGAAGGATAATAATGATTAAGAGAGAGTTGTAGATTGAGGGAAATAAGAGACACGGCGATGATAATCACGAGAAAGGATGATAGCCCGAGAAAGATGATGAGGGAGAGAAAGAGGTAACTGGTCCAAGGAATAGAGAGAGAGAGAGAGATGACCTTCGAGTGAAAATGAGAGAGAAAAAGATAGAAGACTTCCCTCCGTCTCAGTAGGTAGCCAAACAAGTTATGCTAAACCCAATAACGTGTCTGTTGTTCTCTTGGTCGTGTTTGTGACATAATGGTTATTAATACTGCTCTTATCCGCCAATTACCCGCCGTGACACAGCACCGCCAAGCTGCTTATCAAGACTTCCTTAGTTGATGCTCCCAGCTGAAAAGAACTCTCCTTAACATTTTGATCTTACTACATTGGGTTATTTATTTGTTGGTCGTCAGCTCCTTCGCTTTCTCTCTCCCCATCGGCTCCTTCCTTTCGCCCTGAACTATCGCTTCCATCGATCTAACTTGAGGATCCTTAGAGCCGCACAGGATACAAATGTTCTCATTCTGGCAAGGTTCCCATCACTGTCTGGCCCGTCGGCAGGAGGACTCGACCTAATCTTGACACGTCAACGGGTTCCTCCAGACTCAACTACTTAAATAAATTAAAGTAATCTCTCTGAATCTAAGTTTTTTTTTTTTTCCTATTGCGTTCCTCCATCCCGTCAAACATTGTAACACAGGGGAAAATTCATTCATTCTCCCAACGTTGTGGTTTTGCATTTTTCTATACGCTCAGTGGACCAAACCTTGCATACTGATACACACCTTAATCCAAGTACCATAGGCTTTTTTTTTCTCTTAAACCAACGAGCGTTTCACCTTCAGAAGAGACTCCCATTGTCTCGAGTTAAGAGATAGTTCCGTGGTTATCGCAGCTGTGTTTGTCCGCTACTTAAACAAAGATCCATTTTCCTGAAATTCTTGGCGAAGTTCCAAGTCAATTTTTTTTCTGTCTCCCCTGGGTGTGTAGTCTGGCATTTCTCTCACTGCTGTTATAGTGGCGAGCATGTTGGTTCAACTTCATAATTAAGTCTCTTGTAAACTTTCTCCTTTTATCAGTGGCTCTTTAGTCATACTGAGATCCTTGACTAGTCTTAGCCTAGAGGTGGTGGAAGAGCGAGAAGTGGAATAATTGGTCTTTGTCTCAGCGTGAGGTAACAGAGAGAAGAGGTACTCGTGCAGGTAACCAGAGGTTCGACAGTCTCTCACACTCACTCTCTCAGTAACCTGAATCAGATTCGTGATGTGTCGAGAACTGAAGGGCGGTGAAGGACTGTACAAGTTGGTCGAGAACTTCTAAAAGAGGTAAGTTGAACTTTCTTACACTAACATAATGCAGAGTGAGAGGAAGGAGGAGTCTGAAGTGAGCAACTGGAGAAGCGTGCACCTTCAAGACATTGTTACAGTGGGTGCGGCGTCATCTTTTATTTTTAACCTATTGCGTCATTCTATTTAAATATATTTCACTTTCGCTCTACTCACAATTTTCTTTTCTTTTCATTGTAAATATAAAATGAGACTAATCCTACTGATCAACCGTAACCCAGGAATGCTTTATCACCAGTTTATACCTAAGCCAGCCTGACAGAAGTATCATGTGCAGATGAATGTAGCGATATAGAGTAGAACAACTTTTTGTGAGACTCCATATACAAGTCACCATCATCTGCTGAGAACCATTGTTGGCTGCTCCGTGTTGCTGTACAGTATAGTGGTGAGCAAGATGTCTAGAGTCTAGGCAGTCTCGTTTAGCTTAAATGGAACTTTGGAAACTGAGTAACCACAGTATAGTGAAATGCAAGTACTGTATTATGATACGGCTGATAAAACATTTGAGAAACTGTTCAAGAGTTAAATAATGCTGTTTGTTAGAAATAGGAAAGTATTTAAAACTACCAAGATTGTATTAGAATGTCTTATTCTATGATAACCTAATATACAGTATTAAATACCTATTGAAGAACAGAAGTCTGAGGCTTGAGTCCCTCTACCTGCTCGTGACGTGAAGGAGGTGATAGAACATTACAGTAGATAATGACTACAAACATGTATTGACACTGAATATAATAAATAAAGAGAATTCCGTGATGCGACACACAGGCCTCAGTCCTAATGTGAGGGACGTTAATGGTGGAGTTTACATATAAAACTAATTAAGGAATTTTACTAATAGCTATTTGTGGTGTGTAAGTTTCCTTGTTTGGGGATTCTGTTCTTTTTTTTATATATTCTTGACAATGCTTGTGTTGTCCTCGGTGGTATTCACACATTATTTACACGTTTTCAAGATTAGGACCTGAGGCTCAAAACACTTTTACTGAGGCGGGGGATATTCTTGTGATGTTATTAGTAGTCAGAATAATATACAATAGATGGGGTTCACCATAGTGTTTCTTACGTGATAGGAAGTTGTATCAATCATTTATAAACGAGTGAATAAGCATCACGCCCATCGTGTGTAAAGACCAAATGAAACATCAAAGCATATACAGCAGTTATATCAACCAGATCTCTGAAAACCATTACTGACTGAGGGACTGACCGACTGAATTCCTAACTGAGAGCTGTTTTACTTCTTGCACATTGCCTGAACCGAACTGTCGCAATTAATGACAAGGGGACGGATACTCAAAACACCTCATAAGTTACGTTTTTTAGCGAGATACAGTACCATATATTGCAGATTCCTTACAGTACCGTAAATTTAGCATACTCAAAATTTAATTACAGTTCCGTAAGCAGTTCGTAAGTTATCATCGGTTCTATGTCAGTCTTGTCTCAGTTTGCATGATAAATCTCTCCTAATATTCGTCAGCCTTTGGTAAGTTGTAGACAAATGGAACTTTTCTGAGGACCACCCGGAGCCTCCTTGTCCTCCCCCTCCCTCCCCCCCCTCCGTGTCTCATCATGGGTCGCAGCTGCCTCACTACCCATGGTAACGAAAGAGTCAGTGTTAGAGAAAGAAGATTATCATACACCATATAATGAATATTGTTTGGTGACGAATAAATAATAATTACAATGATAATAAAGGTATTGACAGACCAACAGACGAAAGATAGTAACCTGATAAAGTATGAAATGGTGAATAAATAAAACAAAACAAGATAAGGGAGTAGAGAATTAAGATTACATCATCACACATTTTCTTGGCGTTCTTTATATTAACGTTTGTGCTTCAACAATTAAACTTCATTAGTCAACAAGTGGTAAAAGAAAACATATCCTCTTCTTTTTAATAGTAATACAAGTTTACAATTGGATCAGCATGTACAGTACAGTATATTGACAACGCAGGTGGTGGGACGGAGATGTTGGTTAGGTTTATGTTTGAAATATGTGATAATAATGAGTTAATACTGTGTCTCACTCTTACAATCCGTGAATTGATCAGTGAGGCAACATACACAGTGAAAGAAACATCAAGAGTATATATACGGTGTAGTACTGTGTATTTTACTTAGAAATAAATAAGAATAAGGATCACGTGAAGAATTTCTACCTCGGCTTATTTCACCTAAGGAATAACTACGCTAACCTAACTTCATCCCCCAAATAGTTTATGGTGGTTAATTTTAGATAAAATAAGCTGGGTGGATGAGGTCAGTAAAATATAATAGTTATCCAGACAGTTTCATTTTCTTCTAAGCGACCTTATAGAGAATTTTTAATCTAATGAGTAACTTATCTATTTTAATCACAAATTATCATAATGCAAAACTCTTAACCTTTAAGTTGATATAAATCACTTTTATTGTTAAACATATTATAATTTATATAATTATCCTAAAAATTACGTATTTCTATGCATTAATTGGCTTTGGTATTTAGAGAAAACATATAATTTGTATACCTAGCTGATCAAAATATAAAGACGTGACCTCAACAGAGATCAGAGTATAAACTGTAGAGAGTATTATATTATATTTTTTTTAATGTTGTTATAATAGTGGAATTACAAACCTTGCTACGCGCTTAACGAGCCGATTAGTGGACGAAGAGAATAAAAGTAGCAACAATAAACAGCTGTGGTGTTACTGATATAACAATAAATTTTGGTTGATAAATAAAGATCTTTACACAATACCCAATGAAGTTAGTAATTAATGTAAATATTTTATAGTTTATATTATCAGTGTGATATATTATTGGTCATCACAAGAAACCACGATTATCGTTATATAGCCCTTGTTTCTAAGCTCCGCCCACCCATGACGTCATATTGAAGGCCTCGCGAAACATCAAGGATTCGAGTCACTTCACGAACGACGCTCCCAATAAGGACTCATTGAGCTATGATTTCAGTTTATCAGCAGCCAGCGCCTATATACTGTATGTGTCTTGGTAAACACAATTCAGAGTGTTATGGTATATGGTCGTCTTTTACGAATAATATTGCAAACAGAAGTGCTTCAGTTTAATGTGAGTGAGTGAATGAGGAGCCTCGAAACTTCAGTAAACTTGAGAAAGACGGCGGTGCGGCAGGTGTGGTCGGCGTGAAGACACACTCTCCTGGATCCTACCGGGCAGGATCACCTGACTCCCGAAGCTTACTCACTGTCGCAGCTAACTATATTTATATTATATTAAAAATTTGACTAAAATTCCTGCATGTTCTCGGTGTAACAAGTTTATGACCGCTGGGAAGTAAACTTCATTAATCATTAAGTTAAGGAGTGCATCTCAACTTTAACTCTGCCCTGGATACCTGTATAAACTTTTAACTGATAACATAATTGTAAGGCAAATTATTAACGAAGTAAACTCGTAATATTTAGGAATACTTGTACACTGAGCTTACAATGGAACCTTACCCGTCAGCCAGCAGTACCCAGCATCGTCAGCAGTCATCAGCCAGTAGCATCAGTAGCCATCAGTAGCATCTGGAAGGCAGCTGGCAGTATCCAACAGCATCTAAAACCGTCAACCGGCAGCATCCAGTAGCATCAGTAACCGTCAACCGGCAGTGTCACGGTTTGGTTTGTATATGTGAATGAATCTAATGTTTAGATAATTTATACCCGGGTTATTTGGCTGAGATTCTCTGGCCTATTGTACAGTCACCCAAAAAAGTCCTGTCGCGAACCATGAACCCCGAGATTCAGACTCTTGAATCCGAAGCATTTATGGGCAAAATAATGCATCAGTGTCTACTGCTTCGGGTTCACGAGTCTGAATCTCGGGGTTCGTGGTTCGCGACAGGACTTTTTTGGGTGACTGTACAGTCGTGAACAGAAGTCCTGTCGCCCCTTCTGCTGTTCCGCGAACCAAGAGATTCAAACTCATGAACCCGAAGCAGTAGACACTGGTGCATTATTCTGCCCATAAATGCTTCGGATTCATGAGTCTGAATCTCAGGGTTCGTGGAGCAGCAGAAGGGGCGACAGGACTTCTGTTCACGACTGTACGTCTGCAGGTGTTCCTGTACATCTGCAGTGGGGCTACAGGGTAGAGGATAGTTAGTGACGGGCGTATTGATAATAGTGTAAAAAGAGACACCTGGTCGTTGGCTACTCTTAGTTTTTTAGTTCAACAATTTTACTGGCTAAGCTTGGAGTACAGTTTGCCTACTCTGAATAGTTCAGTCAGGTCTTGGCACTGAGGATGCTATCACTTTTCACTGCCGTGCACGACAGAGGTTGATACACACGGGAGACGTTAGTATAGGTCATATTCATGCTGGTGCTATCGGTGTTAACTGCCATGTAAGACAGTGGTTTATGTGCAATATAGGTCATATTCATCAAGTATTGTATTCTATTTGAGGACTAATCAGTGTGGACTATCAAATTTAGGAAAGACCAAGAATGTAATAGTTACATAGTTCATGATACAATAAGCCAGGTGGCTTGAAGTCCTTAAGTGTCACATTCAATAATATGATGTTCACGTGCATACCTTAAAGTTTAAAGGGTACAGTGTCATTAACTTGCCAGATGTGCCTGTATCCTAGCCCAATTCTGGCTACAACTACATCACATTGTCTGTTTCTATCCTTGTGCTGGCCAAACTGGTACCTCTTGTAACAAAATTTTTCATATTTATTACTGTAACGGTCAGGTCTCTTTGCATATCTCGGTTCTTCTAGATCAGAGTTCATGATTTTGACTTGTTTATAAGTACAGCATTGGACGGTCTACATTTTCTTTCTTACATGCCTCATTGACCCGTCTATCAACACGGTCAAGATTTCTTATGCCATCATGGGACGGAATCCACACAAACTCAATACGAAGGTTTGTAGACAGTGCGTCCTCTGCCCGTGCTGGTCTTCGTCTGTTCCCTTCGTCACCACCGGCAAGCCAGAGTTCACCTCGCTACCTCCGACACAAGTGAACCCGGGTGACCAACACAGCTCCGTTCACAGAGAATAAATCAGTGTCTTTTACAATCCTGACAAACCGCATCCAGTAAAAAAAAAAAGCATCCAGTAGCATCGGTTATTGTCAGCCAGCAAGATCCTTTTGCATCAGCATTCGTCAGCCAGCAGTAGCTTTAGGTACCGTCAGCGAGGAGGATTCAGTTGCGTCAGTAACCGTAAACCAGCGGTACCCAATAACGTCAAGTGCCGTCAGCCCAGTGTTGCCAGGTCCGCGTTTTTCTCTGCCAATTGGTCTGTTTTTGAGGGAAGTTGGCGGCGGTTTTTTGGGGTCTGTTTTTTTTGTGGTGTGTGTAGCTGGCGGGTTTTGGGATGTTTATTTTGGAAAGCGTACGACGTATTATTACCTTACCTTATAGATGTACAGGTCAGGTGACAGACATATGACTGCCGGCGGTCAGTAACACAGACGTGCGACTTCTTCCCCCCTCTCTGGAGGAGATGAAATAGCGTGCGCGAGCGACTGCTTGTATACGTGTGCTGTAGTGGAAATGGGTAAATAGCTCAGTATGGTAATAAAAAATATGCAAAAAGATGGCCTTAGAGAATGGATTGTAAGTGTACCGGGTGATGAAACTAATGCAGCGTGCAAGATCTGCAAAACAATTAGAGCCCATTACAGTGATCTCGTAAATCACAGATCGACAGAAAAACAAAAAAAATGCAGCTCCATTTTCATACATGTAGACATTATTTCAGTCTGGCATATGTGAACTCGAATTAGTAGCTCACATTGCGTGCCATTCAAGCAACAAAACTATAGATCATTCATCTGGCTGACCTTGAGAAAGGTATTTCTTCCTACATAACCCAAAATGCACGACACTCGTGAACAAAGTACTCGTACTAGACCCTGTATGATGAATGAACTATGCAGTGATATCGGTGGTAGTGAACATTCATTAATAATCGATGAAAAGTAAACATTACTACGAAAAACCAACTTCGGTTTCCCAGCTATGAATATAAAAGAATTAAATCCTTCTTGGGCTTGATAGAAGTGAAGAAAGGCTCTGACCAAGTGGTCACAACAGGGTATGGATACTAGGCATGTACGCTAATTTGCACACATTAATGGTTTACTTTTTTTTTCCATTTCATGTTATATATATATATATATATATATATATATATATATATATATATATATATATATATATATATATATATATATATATATATATATATATTTCATGTAGATCCACAATGAAAACGTGGATAAGATAGATAAAATCTTAATTCATTGCTCTGAAGATGTCTTGAATAAAAAAAGCTAAGGTGCTCCATATAATATATATATATATATATATATATATATATATATATATATATATATATATATATATATATATATATATATATATATATATATATATATCAAGTATAACAATGCACGTATGTGTATGTATGATGCTATTGCTTATTTTATCGATTAAATAAAAATTTTCCCCATTTTGTTATACCTTTGTCTCTCTTCTTGAGCGTAATACATTATATTACTGATAATGCTGGTTTTGGGCGGTTTTTGGGAAGGAGTTGGCGGTTTTGGGAAGGATTGGGCGGGAACGCAGTAGCTACTGGTGCCGTCAGCCACCAGTAGTCACGCCAACTCTTTGAAATCATTGTGGCTTCGAGACGTGTGAATGATGCCTCTTACTAACACTGGTTAACAAAATAAAACATTTGTCTCGTTATACATAACCTTGACTCCTAATTCAGTGGCTGTTCTTCTTTTAGTTTTGTGATTAAATCGTCGAATATATCTATTTTTCTCTAAAAAAACACATTTTGTTTAAAATTATGATAATCCTATGTTAGACCTATAAAAATATATTTACATTTGGGTGTTGAGTTTCGTTGTTTTGATTATTGTTTAAAATTTTGTAACTGAAAATTCAAATTTCAAAGTGATAAAAAAAATGCGCCGAGTAGTTTGATAAATGTAATTTCGGAAAGAGGTGACTCGCAATTATACTGTTATGACCTGGCAGGCTGACCCCTGACGCATCTGCTCATGTCAGCGCTTGTGACGAAGTACTGTACTATGCAGATTACAGATTGCCCCGGTGGGGGGGGGGGGGCTAGTTTATTGGGCACCCCCTTACATCCTGTGCAAGGTGAAGCGCAGAAGCGTTTACAGCGCCCAACAGGGAAACATGAGGAGTTCATGCTTGCCTTTATGACTCATGCATTAAGGGCGTGGACGCCTGAAGGGTCATGGGTTTTGTCAGCAAGTTACATAAAGTGACAGAATGATGAGTGTGTGGGGGAAAATTCCTGGTACATATCATCTGTTTATAGCAAAGCGTGGCAGGTCCCTAATAATGTCAAGTGCCAGGCCTGTCACTAGGAGGAGGGATATCTGGTCAGGGAGGGAAGAGGTGTTGGTAGCAAGGCTGGGGGATGTCAACAAGACTGCGTTGGTCATCTTGACTTGAGTGGCAATCATCATGGCCAAGAACCCCCGATGGAGCACAAATGCCTCGCTTGAAATTATAAATAAAGTCTCCTGATAAACTTTGCAACTTTAGTTGTACTGAAAATTAGATTTAGTAAGTAATGTGACACTGAATTATAAAAAAAAAATTAATACACATATGTAGAATGAACAATGAAAGCAGCAACTAACTGCCCCGCAAGAGGTCACTGCATCTAGTTAAAGCCACAGTACAGAAAACTGTCGAGAGCGAATTTCTTTGCAGTAAGAGTTGTGAAATCTTTGAATAACCTACCAGTGTGTTGTGAGCTCCTTTAAAACAGGACTTGACCGACACTGACGCACGTTCAGTTCTCGAAAGGCCGTAGATACACAATACTTGCCAAATGTGTAACAGAAGTGACCAACCGCTCATCGAAGAGGATGAAGTGAAGGCTAATAATAACAAAGCTAAAGAAAGACTAATTAATTTATACAACCACAATAAACAAACCCGTCAGACAATAGCGATCATAGCAACACAATAAGAGATGAAGTAAAAGAAATAATAATAAACCACAACGCCTCCAGATTTTAATTCGAGAGAGAATAGCCGAAAGCTCCTCGGGCACAAGACGAGGATTCTTTAATACTTAAGTTAATCCCATGGCTGAGGAGGGCCACTCATCTCTCGCCAGAATTTGTCTAGAGGAATTTATCAAGAGAGGAAGAAGACCTGTTCTCATTGTCTTAAGCCATCGGTAGAGAAGAAAACCACACAACTTCACGTGATTCAACTATGTGTCCGAACTTTAAAAAGAGAAACTTGCGGAGTTGTGGTTGTCAGTGGCGTCTTGTTGATAGGCTTTGTTTATATTTAGTGGAGAACTTGTGGATATATTCACTGGGGTTTCGCCCATGTATCGTGTACCAGCAGAATTATCTCATGACTGAGTACATCATCATCTTGAAAATTGACTCTTACATTTTCGCTTTAACTGGCGCTGCAGGTGAGCTATAACTAGGTACTTGGGTTAGGTTACGACTGGCAGGATAACAATCTGTGTCGTTCCCCACATCACGTACTGTGTAATTGTTCCAGCTTACGCAACGGCTACCTCTACCTTTGTGCAATCAGTGTCTATTTTCAATAATCCACTGTGTATTTGTAGGTTCGCGGCAGCTGTACTCGTTATCGTCCATTGGTCTGCTACTGAATGGTGACTGGGTGATGATGTTAACAGCCAGTAAGGTTGTGCTAGGCCATGAAATACAGCCATGGTGAGAGAAAGGTGACGGCTACAGTCTTGAATAATAGCTTAGCCACTGCAGACAATGATTGACGTCACAGAAGCGGAAGAAGACCTGGAAATACAACGTGTTAGCTACAAATACATCACAGTGTCTCATTGAAATTTGGATAAGCTTCTTCGAGAAATAATTTGTAAAGGTAAACAGTAGTGTTTCTAAGTACAGTATAGACTGAATTTAGTTTTCATATAAGAATAAAAATTTTCCGGGTGGTTTAAAGTATTTTATGTGTTTAGTGAAACTTACATTGCCATACGACGGAGGTGACAGGTGTGATGACCACCACCTGCGTCACCTTCACTAAACACCAACCATACCGTACTGTTTTTTTTTCCGAGATTAACTTTCATAAACGAAAATCAAAACTCATTATCAATGTGATTTTTTTTAAGTAAATGGATTAAGCAGTGGCTGTTACTCTTAACCTGTAAACAGAACTAGTAAATGGTGGTTAATAGTTCCTTCCTGGGGTCAACGATACCGTCAGTCTGTGTCCGGTGTCGGTCAGAGAGGTGTGTGGTGTCCGGGTGTGATGTCATCGTTCATAGTCGTGATAGACACCTGATGAGTTATGTCATTGTAGAAGGTGGACGACCAGAGTAGGAAGATGAAGTAAGTCGCTTTTGTTTTCAGTTTGATATGATGATGTAGTGAGACTTAGGGAATGCATGGGCTGGAGAACTGAGGCAACTGTGGAGCCAAACTCCACCTCACCTCACCGTAATAGTTACTAAAGAGACAATAAAAATGGTGGAATTATGTCACAATTAGGTATTTCGATGAAGCAATTTTTTTATGATTTTATTATTCTGTTGATAGGATTTTCTCCAGAGGTCCGGCGGGAATTCCCTTATGAGGTTTTGGTCGTGTATAGACGACGACTGAGGAAGGTTGTTTAACGAGAGGAATATACGTGTGTCAGCCAAGTAGCACTTAGCGTTGCGTGTGTAGGTAGGGAGGGAAATTATTTCTACTCGTGTCGGCTGCAGGCTGAGACGTGACCTGCTTCCTGGCTAATATTTAAAAACTAAAAAAAAAATAAAATCACAAAAGCTACACTAACAAAATTAATTCGTAATAAAAGGATAAAATAAGGAATTAATATCTTCCCATTAAATTACTTATAGTTTAGATTGTTTTAAACTTTGACTCTATAAATGGTTTGAGAGATATGACTCATGCTCTAGATTATTATAAAAGTTGATATTTAGAGCTGAAGTATTTGACTTTTAGTTTCGTCTTCTGGGTTATGCGATGCATGGTTTAAAGACGACAAATTTACATGAAAACTGGGTCACAAACTCACTTTTTAGGGATCTATAATATACTTTTTAACGATGCTCTATTTTAATTTTAAGGGTAATCTAATATACTTTTTAGGGGTGTTATATTTGAGGGGTAATTTTGGACGATCTCACAACAGTTTTCGGAGGTTGTGTCTCAGCCTTTGGAGGTTGCTGGGAGAGAAGCAGGTCGTGTTGCTGATTACCGGGCGCTTCTCTCGGGAAATTACTTTGGGTCAAGTTCCCTCCACCTGGTTTTACCCCTCTCTCTATCCCTCCACCTTCCTTCATCTTTCTCTCTCCGTTCTCCACCTCCTTTCATCTCTCTCTACATTCTCCACCTCTCTTGATTCTCTCTTCATCCCTCCACCTCCTTTATCCTTTTCTCCAACCCTCCACCTCCCTTCATCTCTCTCTCTATCCATCCTCTTCTCCCCATCCCTCCACCACCTCAATATCCTCAGTCCCTCCGCGTCTATCCTTCCTTCCTCCTCTCTTCATCCCTCCATCCCTCTACCCCTCTTTACTCCTCTCTCCATCAACCTCCTTCCAACCCTCCTTCACGAATGTCCCTTCACCTCTCTACCTCCCCCAAAAAATTATATATCCAATTATTTTTATGTCTGTCTGTCTGTCTGTCTGTCTGTCTGTCTGTCTGTCTGTCTGTCTCTGAAATATACGACAACATTTATAAACAAATACCTAAGCAGATAGTTGAACAGAATATTGGGAAAGACTGAAAAAAATGATAAACGTGATAAAACATTGATAATCTGCCAGAGATAAGAAGGAATACGGGAAGATAAGAGGCTTTCGCTTTCACTCAGAAGAATGTCAATTTCTCTACCCTCTGTGTTTACAGGTGACAACACAGCTGACCCCCAAGATTTCTCAAGCGACCTTCACTGACTCAGGCTACCGTCTTTGTTTACTTACTCGGCTGATGAGTCACGTGGCAATGTTTACAATAACAAGAGACTCGAATGTGCCAACAACTGGTTCGTGTATCTGTTTTTTGTTTTGTTTTTTTTTGGTTGGTGGAAGTTTAGGCGTTGCTGTTGTGTTCATAGTAATAACAATACTAATAATTAACGTTTTTAATAAGGTACAGCAGGCAAAGGCTGTAAATGTACAATGAATAGAAATAATCTATTGCATACAGTGACGGGGGAGTGGATCGTTTAACAAAAGCTTTCATTACAGTAGAGAAGAGGAACATGAAGTGAACATAAGAATTATTGTTTACAGTGGGTGGCAGAGGCTGGCTTTATGGCCTTTGTGTGTGTGTGTGTCACTCAAATTCCTTGGGAAAACTAAGACTTGAGGTGTGAGAGAACTATGACTTGCGTCTTGTGGAACGCTCATTAAGGTTCCTCAGACTCATGGGTGGTAGTGTGACCGTCCTCGCCTCATAACCCAGACGTCATTACAGATTATTAACGAGTTTGCCAGTTACTGACAGTCTCAGCTTCTTTAAGAAGATCTTGAAACTTTTGTCGTTCAGGACGTGTCATTACACTGTAGAAGTTAGGTTTTTTGGGGTTTATTGCCCCTCAAAACACGGAGCGCGGGCGGTCGAGTGAATATCGCACTCGCTTCCTGTTCCAGAGGTCAGTGGTTACATTCCCGGGCGCTCCCACTTCACCCAGCTGTAAATGGGTACCTAAGTTTACATCTTTGGAAAGTGAATGTGGTCAAGTGCAGTACCGGCCATGCTGTCTCTTTGTGTACTGAAGGCTTAGTAGACAGTGTGCTGTATCCATACTGTCCCTAACGGGCAGTCATGCCTAGGGGACCCACTTTCACTTTTTTCACCCTCAAAACAACGCCAGCATGAGTGCCTAACATAGCTTGGCGTTGTCCGCTTCCCCCTCGGTGAACCTAAAGTAGAAGTTTGCCCTTGCCTGCCTTCAGCCAGCATGGGCGCTCATTTATGTTACGAGCGTCACAGAGGCCATCTGGGTCAAACTCCTGAAGTGTCGATCGAAGCTCAGGTTCTGGTGGAGGTCTTGGCCTAATATAGATATACTGTATAGTCGGGGACAGGAATGGTCTCTCTCTCTCTCCCAGCGCTGTGGCCTTCTTAACTTGAGGCTCATACACTCCTAGGAACGTGTTCATCTCTCTCTCTCTCTCTCTCTCTCTCTCTCTCTCTCTCTCTCTCTCTCTCTCTCTCTCTCTCTCTCTCTCTCTCCTTATATTACAATCAACCCAACCCTTTAAATTTTGAGAAAGCATCTTACAAGGGGTTCAAAACGTTGACAATTTCACCTCTCTGCTTTGAATCTTCTCCCAGCACGACCCTCCCAGCACGACCCTCCCCCAGCACGAATCTTCCCCCAGCACAGCCCTCCCCAGCAGCCCTCCCCAGTGACCCTCCCCTTAACACAGCCTCCTTAACACGACCCTCCTTAACAGGCCTTCCCTTAACACGACCCTCCCTTAACGACCCTCCCTTAACGACCTTCCCTTAACACGACCTTAACGCCAACACGACCTTCCCTTAACGACCCTCCCCTTAACGACCCTCCCTTAACACGACCTTCCCTTAAGACCATCCCTTAACACGACCTTCCCTTAACACGACCCTCCCTTAACACGACCCTCCTTAACGACCTCCCTTAACGACCTCCCTTAACGACCCTTCCCCCAGCAAGACCTTCCCCCAGGCAGGAACTGACTCCCTCCGCCTGTAATTGACAAGGCAGAGAAAAGTTGAGATCCAGGGGCCTTTAATGACCTGACGACTTGGAGGAGAGAGAACCTGACGTTAAGACTGTGAACTGGAGGGAAGAAACCGAGGAAATAGAGAACCCAAGACAAGAACCTTAATGCAATATAGACTGTTAAGTGGTCCAATATACCCGATATAAGGATATATAAAGAAAAGGTAAAAAGCAATTAATGATCTGTATACCTGATTAATTAGTATGATATTGATTAACTTACCTGAATGATTATAGTGTCAAATATAGGTAAACATGATAGCGTTATGGGAGTAGTGGAATGTAGGTGAATGATGGTTATGTAATGATTCGTGATTAATACAGGTGATTAGTGGGATTAGATGGATAGAAGTCAATAATGGCTTTAGATTAATTAGAGATTAGTATTACCTATCATGGTAATTGTATAGCTAATTAATGGATATTATCTGAAATGAGATTAATACAGTTAATTACCTTGCAAAGTTACATTGATTACGAATAAGGTCGTTTGGTTGAAGAGTAAATACTATATATCTTTGTTCATTCGATCAGACCTGAATATAAGAAATAATTAACTGTAATATTCATACAAATAATGACGTCATCAAACAAGGAATGGTAATTACTTGATTATTAATGTATTTTAAGCCTAAAAAAAATAAACATCCTTCATTAGCGAAAGATATCCACCCGTCAAATCAGGAAGGGCGAATCCAATTCAGCCAAAATAAGATTACAGTGAGTGAAACAATTTAAAAACTCAATGTCAGGAAACCTTTACCCCTGAAATGAATATGGATCCATGTTAAAATTTTAATAACATTTCAACAATGCTTTCAATATCCGGCTTCCTGCCTCAATGGATACGAAGCCTTTTGTAGTGTTCTCAGGCCTGAATTATGATGTTAAGCTAAGAATCTATTAAGGTTTAATGTTATTGATGAGGTGTACTTGGGCGTGTGCTGACAAGGGGGTGTTACTCTTTTGTAAAATTCAGGGAGAACAAACGCACACACACACACACACACACACACACACACACACACACACACACACACACGCAAGAACCAGAGAGGCAGACAGAAAGAGAGAATGAAAGAAAGATAGAGAATCATGGGTATTAAAATATTGAAAGGGTACCAGAGGAATGAAGAGTAGAGAGGGAAACAGAGATAGAAAATAATTTGAAACGGAATGACAGAATGGCAGAGAGAGAGAGAGAGAGAGAGAGAGAGAGAGAGAGAGAGAGAAAGAGAGAGAGAGAGAGAGAGAGAGATCCCCCACACCAAACCTCTTTAAACCGGAGCATAAAAAAAATATACACACTTATTGTAAGAAACATACTGTAGTTGATTGTATTTTCTATCATACAATACTAGACTCCCATGTTAGTGTTTCATCATATATACTAAAAGCATTTCACTCTTTAATACTTACTGTAGGTTCATTAAGAAGCCTTGACCTTACTATTAATATTATAAAATAGTTTTGTTTTGGTAAGGAAATAGTTGAAGTAAGAGATGAATTTTTATAGGAAAGTCTCTGTTTAATGTTATTGGTTATTTATACATGGGAGGGGAGAGGTGTTTCACTGTTATGTTTGTGTTGTTGATTGTATTGTGTTTAGTTCTCGTGTGTTTGGTGGGAATGTTTATTATTTAATACTGTCTGAAGTAGTGGTTTGTGTTTGGTTAGGATTTGTTGTATAGTGATGTTTATAACTTTGTTGCTACGTGAGATGGACTTGTGTTTACGAACCGTGTGTGTGTGTGTATTCTGTAGTAATGTTTATATTCACTACTCTGAGATGTTTGAATTTTATGTTTACTGTATGATAATAATTAACATCTTCAATATAACCAAAACTATAACAACAATTCTATAATATCTGGCGACGAAGTAATGTTTTAGGCAATTAATTAGAGAACGGTCAGAAATAACACTATGTTTATGGATAATTAAACTAAACATTATAATTCATGACTAGCTGCTGCCCTACTGTGTGTTTCATGACAATGTTTATGACACACAACAGCCTGAAGTGGAGTTTATGTTATAGAATGTATATATATCATGATAATGTTTATAATGTTTATGATCAACGCCTACTTGAAGTGTTCCTCGTGTTTGACTCGTTTTTTTTATTATTTGGCGATTGATTATAGCCTAGTGTGTGTGTGTGTGTGTGTGTGTGTGTGTGTGTGTGTGTGTGTGTGTGTGTGTGTGTCCTCCATCGATTATGTTTACAATCGTTTGAGTACCTGAGGTTAAAGGCCCCTAAATCTATGAATGATGTTTACATGTCATGTTTGTCGGAAGTTAAACACACTATTTATGCAGGCCACACAAGTACAGGTCAGGTAATTACAGATCAGGTAATTGCACATTTATTAATTTCTGAACATAGTGGGTTGGTGGAACTTGGTGCGTCAGCCTACACGTGTATGCAAATAGATCTAGAATTATTTTTTTTTTATTTATCAAAGTAAATGTTGTGTTGGATTAATCACTTTTATCAGTATAACACCCCCAGGTCATGACCCTGTATGGTGGTGCGTCATACACACACTCGACCTAATATTTAGTTTTTCTGTATTTGCTCTTTGATGTTCTTAAAGAGAAATATTAATAAAATTTGATCAGTGTTTTTTGTGTATGCTCGCGTGTGAATGACTGGGTGTGTGTGTGTGTGAATGACTGTGTGTGTGTGTGTGTGTGTGTGTGTGTGCGTAAATGTATGACTGTCCCTGTTTGTGTGCTTGCGTATGTGTGTGAATGACTGTGTGTGTGAGTGTGTATGAATGACTGTGTGTGTTTACGAGCGCGTGTTACATATGAAATACATAATCTCAAATAGGTTTTCAAAATTATATACATTGATCTATTTACCACAGATGAACATATCAGTTACCACTATAAGGAATTAGGCGCTGATAACAAATTTGGATGATATCTACGAAGACTTGATATAAAAGTAGATATGCCATGTTTTTTTTTACCTTGTCGGAGGGGGTCTTGTTCAGGTCGGAGGGGGTCTTGTTCAGGTCGGAGGGGGTCTTGTTCAGGTCATGGGGGGTCTTATTTCAGGCCAGAGGAGTTCAGGTCGTAAGGGGTCTTGTTCAGGTCGTAGGGGGTCTTGTTCAGGTCAGAGGGAGTCTTGTTCAGGTCGTAGGGGGTCTTGTTCAGGTCGGAGGGAGTCTTGTTCAGGTCGTAGGGGGGTCTTGTTGTTCAGGTCGGAGGGTCTTGTTCCAGGTCGTAGGGGGTCTTGTTCAGGTCGGGAGGTCTTGTTCCAGGTCGGAGGAGTCTTGTTCAGGTCGGAGGGTCTTGTTCAGGTCGTAGGGGTCTTGTTGTTCAGGTCGTAGGGGTCTTGTTCAGGTCGTAGGGGGTCTTGTTCAGGTCGTAGGGGGTCTTGTTCAGGTCGTAGGGGGTCTTATTCAGGTCGTAGGGGGTCTTGTTCAGGTCGTAGGGGGTCTTGTTCAGGTCATGGGGTCTTGTTCAGGTCGGAGGGTCTTGTTCAGGTCGGAGGGGTCTTGTTCAGGTCGTAGGGGGTCTTGTACAGGTCGGAGGGGTCTTGTTCCAGAGTCGTAGGGGTCTTGTTCAGGTCGGAGGGTCTTGTTCAGGTCAGGAGGGGGTCTTGTTCAGGTCGGAGGGTCTTGTTCAGGTCATGGGGGGTCTTGTTCAGGTCGTAGGTCTTGTTCAGGTCGTAGAGTCTTGTTCAGGTCGTAGGGGGGTCTTATTCCAGGTCGTGGGGTCTTGTTCAGGTCATGGGGGTCTTGTTCAGGTCGGAGGTCTTGTTCAGGTCGGAGGGGTCTTGTTCAGGTCGTAGGGGGTCTTGTACAGGTCGGAGGGTCTTGTTCAAGTCATGGGGGTCTTGTTCAGGTCGAGAGGTCTTGTTCAGGTCATGGGGTCTTGTTCAGGTCGTAGGGGGTCTTGTTCAGGTCGTAGGGGGTCTTGTTCAGGTCGGACGGGGTCTTGTTCAGGTCGTAGGGGAGCTTCATGTGACGTCACTTTTTGTTTACACTCTGTGACTAAGAAGGTACAGCGTCGCTTCCTGGTTCATCAACATTAATATATCACTGGGCAGCTTGTTGAAGATGACAGGTATGAGTGACAGTCAACAGGTATGAAACATTTACATTAGGGAGTTGTGATAATGGCGGCACCTGTTGTTTGTGTAGGTAATGCGACGATAAGATTATTACGATATATTTCCTGTTTGTGATTTTCATTTGTTTTTGTGTGGGTTTTTAGGCCTTAAGTCTAGTCTTCTTACATAACAGGTAAAAGAAAAAACTCTCGAGATAAGAATTTAGTTTGAGAATAACACCTGGATTACACAATAGGTATTTTCTCACCTGTTAACGTCACCTCGTAAGAAAGGATCCTCCGTCAGTATAAGATGTAATCAATATACTTTTTAGGGGTACGGATCTGATCGTAAAAGTATAAGCCTCTATGACAAGAACTTTTCTCTTGTTCGGTGAGATAGTTAAAAATTTTAAGGAATTATTTTGACGGAAGAAAAAATCAAACACTCTTATGGTAACTAATTGAGGTTTATGAAAAAGTTGTGTGTCTCTCTCTCACCTACTTATATATATAATGTCTGGGGTATTATACAAACGCTGAGTTATAATATTTCTTCATCGTTATGTCTGGTGAGTGAGTGAGCTGAAGGTGTATCTAACTTACTGCAGAAACATCACGTATAGTTACTCAAGCGCTGTTAAGTCATGTTTGTTTTGTGTTACGGATATTAAAAGAATTACTTTTCACTTTCTTAAAAAAAACAAACATATTGGACCCACAAGTTTTATTTTTGTCTCTGTATACGTCAAAACTAACGACGTATTATTATTTTAAAATACTCAGAAAAAAAAAACATCCTGGAAGAATCATACTGAATTTGAAACTGATCGTAACTTGTCAATATTAACATCACCGTCACAAGTGTCAGCAAAGCGAGCATGTCCACTGGAAGGGTCTCTTTTATTCTGTATGATCTCTGTGACGGCAATAGATCAAACACTCCAGAGTATAATGCTAATAAAACCCTTATATATTTTTTAGAAGACCAGTACACATCAAACCCCTCGACGCCTTGACCACACACTCACATTTAATGGCTTCTTGTCGACGTTAGGTGAGTACTGGACGAGATTTTCCTTTTGTGTTTTTTTTTTTTGGGGGGGGGGGGGTTTAAGACCCTGCCAGCCGTAAGATAGGGTTATGTCCTCCTTCAGTTCAAGTAAGGAGACGCGGGTTTTACTTCCCAAAGCCCGAGATCAAATACTCACACAGTTAACGCTATAGGAGTGTCTGGGGACGACCGACCTTATTTTTTTTCGTTCCTGAGTTTCTTTCCGGATTTCACGGTCCTGCCAGTCGTAAGAGACAGTCGCATCCTTCATCGAATCGGATAAAAGAGTTTGGGTTCTGTAGAGGATTTGTCTTTTGTTTTGTTTTTTTACTGATGATATTACATACACTTTCAAACATCCTCTATAGCCAGGTGTACTATGCGTTTGTTTGTCATCTGAATGTCGGTAAAGTTTTAATCGTCGGGCCATAACTCTTGTATCGATATGGATGTGATGATGAAACTTCTCCTGAATGTTTTCCATCATCAGACACAGTTCATAACACCGACCACAAACCTCTGTGCCAGTGATGAAGGTTACAGCTTAAGGTGGGAGAATAAATATGACCACAGGTGTTTAATATTCTTTTTGCATTTGGTTGGTAGGTAAGTCGCGCTGTTTGGTGGGCTGGGACGATCTCTCTTAAGATGTATATTTTACGTCGAGACTCTAGTTTAATTAGTAAGTTTTCTTACATACTTTAGGGTAAAAAAATGAACTGTGCGGATGTGAAGCTTAGTGTCGTGTCCAACCCAGGATCAGGGAGGGATATCTCGGGCCCTTGTTGTTATGTGTGGTTTATATGTAATAAATTGAAAGCTCAGAGAACAAGGAAGTCAATAAAGATGGTTAAGTCCCCCCCCCCCACCTCCCTCCACGACAACTGCGTGTACCATAGATGAATAATAACAGAAACCTGTGATTACTGTGAACACGTCTGCGATCTTCTTGATACATGTTTACACACTATATCTGGCTTAATCCCGTTGTTATATGTCCGTCTTATCGTGTTGACAGCTTATTAACGTACGTACGGAAGGACACATTACTGTATGTTCGTGTAGTCCGTGTTACCGTGTTCAAGTACATGGAGCGTTTGTTGTCCTTATAGGTATATTAATTTATGGCTGCAGTGTTTTTTTTTTTACATGAAAATAGGTCTTTCTGGTGCCTGTTTAGGTGTGTTTAATGTACGGTAAATCTGGCCTTTATCTCTTGTGCAAATGACATTTGTTTTATAAATCGAAAATTAAAGTTTGCCCATTTTCACAAGAAGTTAAGGTTTGATAGCTCACCTAATTACATCAGAAAACCCTAACCTAACCTAACCTAACCTAATCTAAATAACATCTTACCCGTTATTACTGCTGTATCGGAGGACAGAGACCCTTGACCTACAGCAGGAAATTGTTCGGTCTTGATGGCTACCTCGTCGTTGCGGTTTACTCGTTCAATAACTTATAAATATGATAGACTGCACGATTCACAACTCGAGTCGGCCAATTCAAATTAAAAATGGCGACGAAGGGAATATGTAGAGTGAGGGAAGCTGAAGTATAATGAGTTGTGTAGGAAGCGGGAAAATAATGAGTAGTGAGGACACATGAAAAATGAGAAGGGAAAAAATAAGTGTAATGAAAGAGGACAAGTTTAAAAGGAGGACAACGTTATGTAAATACCCCTTTGTCCTTACATAAAGAGAGACGCTGCCAACTGACGAGTGGGGGGAAGGCAGGTGTGTGTGGGGGGTGTGTGTGTGTGTGGGGAGAGGTATGTGTGTGTGTGTGTGGGGGAGGGTGTATGTGTGTGTGTGTGTGGTACAGGGGTGTGTGTGTGTGTGTGTGCAGGGGGGGTGTGTGTGTGTGTGGGGGAGGGAGGGTTTGTGTGTGTGTGGGGGGAGGCCCATGTGTGTGTGGGGGGAGAGTGTGTATGTATGTGAGTGTGGGGGTGTGTGTGTGTGTGTGTGTGTTTGTGTGGTAGGATAAAAAAGGTGAAGAATTTATTTTACAAAAAAGACTAAATTAATTGAAGAAACGGAATAAACTGAGTCAGTATAGTAACTGTTGAAACGATGTCAAATGAAACTATCAGAAGAAAATGACCGAAACGAAATTAAAAGACAGAATAATTTTGAATTCATGGAAGCATTTGACCTATACGAAATGAAAAAAAAATACGTACGTTTGACCACAGTGAAGTAAAATGACCGAAACTAAGTGACAAAACGGAAATTCAGTGAAGAAAGAGACTCGAAATGGTTCTATATGGTTCAATGACTCTCAAGAAATAGCAAAGGAAATTGAAGTGTCCGAAAGTAAACAGTTGAATAGAGTTGATCCATTATACTGGAGTCGCCTTAGAATGAAACAACTGTAGTCCAAAACAGCGCAATTGTATTCTAAAATATCGCCCTAATGTTCCAAAATGTCGTATTTATCACGTATCTGGCTCGAAAAGTAACACACATTTGACTATAAGTAACACGTATCTGGCTCTATAAGTAACATGTATCTGGCTCTATAAGTAACGTGTATCTGGCTCTAAAAGTGTCATGTTTTTAGCTCAATAAGTAACACGTATCTGGGTCAATAAGTAACACGTATCTGGCTCTATAAGTAACATGTATCTGGGTCAATAAGTAACACGTATCTGGCTCTACAAATAACATGTATCTGGGTCAATAAGTAACATGTATCTGGCTTTATAAGTAACATGTATCTGGGGCAATAAGTAACATATATCTGAGTCAATAAGTAACACGTATCTGGCTCTATAAGTAACATGTATCTAGATCAATAAGTAACACGTATCTGGCTCTATAAGTAACATGTATCTGGGTCAATAAGTAACACGTATCTGGCTCTATAAGTAACATGTATCTGGGGCAATAAGTAACATATATCTGAGTCAATAAATAACATGTAATTGGGTCAATAAGTACGTCCATATTCATGCCTCTTCAACGACGCAGTGTACAAATTCCCCCTTGTCCAACTCCATCATGATTCACCACCTTAATTCCCCCATACAATTCTTAATCATGGGGTTAGCTTTACCTTCGCGTCTCTCCGTCTATATTAAGTTTACAACACTCGCCTCTTATGTACTTTATATATATATATATATATATACATCTTCATCTTTCTCATCACTGATTAAAACAAAACCCTGTTGGTGAGTAAAGCAAGTTGACAATTTGATACATGTGGTGTTAGTCCACAAGTCACGGCTTCAAATCCCCCTTTGTGATCTAGATTCTCCGTGAGTCAGTACTAGTAGTGTAACAATATCCCCGCCAGCTGGTCGTGTAAATTCAACTAGATCACAGTTACCAAGACCAGAAGAGGGTGGGGGAGGAGATATACCTGCCCTGTCTCAACCTGTGTGTGATGTCTGAACCATGTAGCTGATACTCTTAGTTGACTCGTAACGTTGAGTATCCCAGATAACCTATCTTGTGTGTACTGTACCTCCTCTGGTCCACCACAGAACACTGGCAATACACAGGAGAAACTATTTGCGTTTACAAGTGACCTTTAGAACAGGTTGATGCTATACAGAAGTGATAGGTAGTAAAGGTCACTCCTTCATTGAAGTGGACTATAAATAACTTAGACATTTATAGAAGTAACTAAATGCGATTGGGTTTCATGAAGTCACTTTCTAAAAATGTTGATTACAAATAAGAGAAAACAATATCTACTCAGTGTTCAGGGAAAGTGATCAGAGTTTTCCGTAGTGAAGAGTCTCCTAGAGGTGGACTCCCTTGTATTTATTGTTTTTGGACATAATGTTCATAAACAGACAAGTAAACAAAATAAATACATAGCAACATAGACATACATACAGACAGACACACACACACACACACACACACACACACACACACACACACACACACACACACACACACACACACACACACACACACACACACACACACACACACACACTAACTACCTACTCTACTGGCACCACCCATTTTAATATTCTGGCCACCAAACTTTTTGTCTCGTCACGTTTTTTTTTCTTTTAGGAACCTAACCTAAAACTCTACTCAGCGGCGATTCCATCAAGACTTTTCCTGACTGTACTTCGGAGTTGCCATAGTCACTAACTTCCCTGTAAAGGACCAACCAGTGTAAAACTCCAGAGTTCTTTGAAGTTATCTTAAATCATAACCCATCAGCTCACTCGAGGAAATTAGAGGTTATATTTTTCTTTTTCCTGACTTGCTTTATTTTTTTCGGGATTTTTACCTGTGAAATGTTTACCTCAGTTTGCGATTCGTGCATGATGTAATTCTCATTTTCTCTGTCTGTTGATGTGTGTGTGTATATATAGATATCAGTAGTTAAAAAAAGCTATTTGGCCTATTAAAGGGATATATTTCGACATAATTGCCTTGTGTTTCGTCAAAATATCAGTAGGTCGTGAGGCTCCCCAAAAAATCAGATTACTATAATTGGACTGTGAGGGAGCCACTGTGGAGGTTTTTTCAAGGTCTTAACTCTCTCTGAATTTGTGTTGTATCTCAGTGTCTCTCCATCACGCCTCCAACACACATAAATCAAGATCTCCAACACCTTTACATTACACCTGCAACACTAATTCCTTTTTCACACATCATTATCCCTTTATCTTCCATCTCCTATACACATCACAGTGCTCCATTACGCCACAAACACATTACTTTAGCACATCATCAACACATCTTTCAAGACACTAAAATACGCGTCAATAATTACTGTAGTTCTGCAAGTCTTCATCACATCATTATCAAATCTCGGAATCTTGTCGGACGCCTCTCCAAAAAATCTTCTCTATCACTCCTCCAACTTATCTCTCCTCCAACACTCCTCCAACTCTTCACTATCACCCCTACATCTTATCTCGACTCCAACACTCCTCCAAGTCTTCACTGCTCCAACACTTCCAACTCCTGCATCTTATCTCTACTCCAACATTCCTCCAACTCCTCTCTACTCCACCACTCCTGCATCTTATCTCTACTCCAACACTCCTCCAACTCCTGTCTTCCCCAACACTCCTTCAGTGGCCTTTAAGTTCCCTCATAATGTAGATATTTCAGTGGCATGTCATGTTGCGGTCACATCCTCGGGGCGATGGTGGGAGGGGGGTGATGCCAGAGATGTCGATAACAGGGATTGCTGGTATAGTCGCTTGTCTCCACTACCACCACCACCATCATCATCACTACAACCAAGAACAACAACGTAATCACCACCATTACCACCATAACTATCATTACCATCACTATCACAGCCACCACCACCATTACTACTATCACCACCATAACCACCATTTCCACCCCCTCAACCACCACCACCACCTCCCTTCCCGTATCTTACCCCCGTCTTGGCTTGGAATACACAGCCCAACACTCAACTGGCCGTTCTCCATGGAATCGCCGGGCCGTTCATGTCTTCAAGAACGTAAAACGTATCACAGTCTGAGGCCCATCGTCATATTTCACCTCCGGGTTCCATTCACTCTGATGGGATTCTTGCATAAGCTCTGCCAGAAAGGAGGGAACGTGGCACTCTCTGTTGTGGATCTTCTGTTTGCAATGATATTCAAAGATTCGCCTGAATTTGTGTGGACTTGTGTGAGAAGATTTTAGAAGTATATCACACGTTGTTTATCTTCCGATGTTGAGATTTAGAATATATCCCCTGGAATTGTTAGACGAGTAACATATTCAAGAGATTACTTTCACGTATCTTTCTTCTCCGTCATTCTGTTTACTTATGGAGACGGTCGAGCAGATACAAACGCTGCACTGCTGGCCATAATTCTCCTTCTCTACCAAATTCTTAGTACAATTATACCCACACTATCTATATGTGACCCATTTTCTCTTTCAGTTGTTTATTTAATATACTTACTCTCTTTCTTCTTAATTTGTTGCGATGGGAGAGTTTCAAATAATCGCTAAATAATTTGTTTCTTAGAGAAGTGAACCTAATGATAAGCCGCTTTCTCCCACAGCATTTACACAGAAACTTCATCAGTGGTTTAATAACAAGAGTTCACGGAGTAGAATTTTCCTTTTAAGTTGTCTCTAATTTTTTTTTTGTTAGCTCACCTGAGTCTAATAAACAACCTGTAGTAACATTATTCTGATGACTGACCAAATCTCTTGAGGTGAATCAACTTCTTACTGTTGTGTTCATTCATCAGCGTGTGTGTGTGTGTGTGTGTGTGTGTGTCAGCTAACCGGGAAGCTTTTGTTTACGTCATCTAACAGTCATGAACTCTGACTCGTTCATGAGATCTCAAGGTTACGTGTGAGTCGTGGTTTAAAGTCCCGTTTATGAGTTTCAAAATTATGAGTCGTGGTTTAAAGTTCTGTTTATGAGTTCCAAGATTATGAGGTGTGGTTTAGAGCCGCTTTTATGAGGCCTACCGGTTTAAGTTGTGGTTGAGAACTTCATTTATGAGCTACTAAGGTTTACGAGCTGTGGTTTAGAGGTTTGTTGATCTGTTCTCAATCTCACGAGGGTCTAGTGAGAGACGTCAAGCTCTCAGTCCTATAGACACGGGTCGTATCTCTCTCTCTCTCTCTCTCTCTCTCTCTCCTCTCTCTCTCTCTCTCTTTTTTTCTCTCTCTCTCTCGTCAATAAATTTGTTAAACTAAAAAACTCTCTCTCTCTCTCTCTCTCTCTCTCTCTCCTAAGAAGTGCGTGAGTCTCTGTAGTAAATCACATAACAGATGACAGTGTAAACTACCCGAGGATTCTTCTACTTTGTTTTGATTCCTCTTCTTTGACGTTAATGGCCTAGTTGGTGAGGTATAAGGCGACACTTCCTCTTCTTTCCTTCCTTCCTTCCCGTCCTTACATTCTCTCTACTTCTTCTTTTCTTCTTCTTTTCTCTTCTTTTTTTCTTCTTTCTTTCTACTTTCTTCTTCATCTGTCTTACTTTTTCTCTCTCTCATTCCTCTTCTCTCTCTCTCTCCTCTTCTCTTTTTCTCTCTCTTTTCCCTCCCTTTACTCTATCCTCTCCTTCTTTTTGTTACTCTCTCCCTCTTCTTTCTTTCTTTTCTCTTACTCTTTTCCCCTCTTATTCACTATACTTTCTCTTTTTATATATTTCCTCGTTCCTCTCTCTCTCTCTCTCTCGTTACTCCTTCCTCTTGTCTCAATAAATTGTCTTTATCTTCTGTCTTATATTTGTCGTTCTCTTTCTTTCTTTCTTTCTTTCTTTCTTTCTTTCTTTCTTTCTTTCTCAGAATATTTTAAGACACTTCAAGTTAACGCCAAAGGTCTCTTAGTTGCCTTTAAGTAGAGTGTCAGATAAGATTGAGTAGGAAGGGTGAGAGGGAGAGAATGAGAGAGATAAAGAGACAGGAAGGACGGTAGGGAGAGGGAGGAGAGTGGGAAGGAGAAACGGGGTGAGAGGGAGAGAATGTGAGAGTGGGAGAATGGGAGGGGAAGGACAGTAGAGAGGAAGGGAGTGGGAAGGGAAGAGAAGAGTTGAAGTAAGAGAAAGAAGAGGGAAAAATGAGAAAGAGAGTGTAGGGGAAAGAGAGAATGGGAGGGAGGGAAGTAAGGAGTGAGTGAGAGGAGAAAGAGGATGAGAAGTGTCGAAGTGAGAGGGAGAGGATAGGAAAGACAAGAAAAAAAGTAAAAGAAAATGAAAGAGTAAAGGAAGGAAGAGAAATGAAGTGATAAAGAAGAAGAAGAAAACAAGTCGGAACGAGAAAAAAAAACGGGGGAAAAAATTGACAAGTCTGGAACATGAACCCCAAAAAAAAACATTCAAAAAAAAACACAGTAAAAAAAAATCATCACAGTAAAGCACAGGTTAAAATTTCTTACCCCATAAACAAACACAACCACAGTGACCCCTCCCCCCCCACCCCACCCCACACCCCCACACACACACATACATACACACACACACACTTGCATTCATTTGTTTCTCCGCAGCTGTCGAGGTAAATCATGTTAGTGTTGTCTCGTTGTGTTGTGGTTTTCCATGTTCTGTTTGAGAAAGGTTTCCCGTCACCTGGGTTTAGCTGTCAGATCCAACAGCGATAACAACGAGGGAAGTGTTTAAACTACAGCTTGACCTAACACCATAAAACAACATTGGTGATATCTCGGATGATAACTTGGGTGAAGTTGTAGTTTACATCATCAAAGATAACTCGAGTCATATCAATGTCCAGTTTAATGTCTGTTATTCTGAGGATAACAAAATTGATAACAGGACCCAATGATAACGCAAGTGATATCAGTTGCGCATTGAGGATCAGCGTCGTCAATGATTGCAAGTTATTAGTGTAATAGTCATATCCCGGAGTCTGGAATGTCCCATATGGTTCTTGTCATAAACCTCAGCCCTGATAGTCTACAGTCCTGATGGTTAGGTTAGGTTGACCTGAAACTCCCTCACACAGCCTCAAGAGATGATATTTTCTTAGTGAATGAACAGGAAGTTAAAGGTGAGATTTTTACTTAAGTTTATGGACCATAATTTTCACATAAAACAACTGCACGTACATGTAAGTAATTGTGGCCATAATTAAGCTTTAAGATACACATACATCAACACACCAAATACGTACAGACACAAACTAACATACTGTACACATACACACTGTACATATACACCAACACACGATAAACATAAAAACACATACCACATATTTTTTATTGGACCACACGCACACACACACACACACACACACACACACACACACACACACACACACACACACACGTCAGTAATGATTATATATTTACAAAGAATAAAACTATTACCATTTTATTTTCCTATACACATCGTTGTCGAAAGATTCTTCAAGGGTTAAAAAATAATGTGACCGGGTTTATGTAAGAATAAAGTAATGAAAACTCTTTCAGACACTCAGACAAGACTGTGTTTTAGCTCAGAGCAATAAAGAAAATGTATATGTATTGCTTTCATACACTGGAACAAAGAAAATGTGAATTTGCTGTGACGTGTAAACTTTTATATAAATATGTGAAGTATGTCTCTTGTGTACATGTTAAGCAATTCTTATTCTTTTCACTCGCTTTTATCTTCTGGCCGAGAGAGCTGTTAACTTCTGCCACCTTTTTGTTACAGCCAAGTCAACATGTAGTCTAGTCTTTTACGGGAAATGTTTGGCGGGATGGTTGGAGGAGGTTGTACAGTATAATAAGGACGGTAACCAGAAGATCTTGACCGCCATCCTCCCTCTAGCTCTGGATGTAGGAAGAGTTATAGAGAATTATAGGATGATGTATAGGGAGTATATGGAAGCGTATAAAGGATATAGATTCATAATTAGAGAGAGAGAGAGAGAGAGAGAGAGAGAGAGAGAGAGAGAGAGAGAGAGAGAGAGAGAGAGAGAGTATTTCAGTCCATGGTGTTAGTATAGCAAGAAAGAAGTGACGAGTTGTAGGTGAAGACCCTGAAGGAGGTGGTGGTGGTGGTGGTGAAGACGAGAAAACTAAGGTTCATACCGCAATAGTTCTCCACCACTGGCAGAAGGACGGATGGTTGTTCGTCTGGCGTATATAGTTTTCATGGGCATCATTGCGAAGTAGAGGAAAGTTTCAGACGATGATGTTACTGTTTTTATACTACGGGCGTAAAGACCGTCTTGTAAACACAAGGCCGATACACCCTCCCCCCCCCTCTTTCCCATTAACCTGTACTATAAAACACTATGGAAAGTCACTTAAGCAACGACGTAAACACCTCCACGTCGTCTCTGTACCAATCGAGTTTATTTGAGTAAAATATTTTTCCTAACACCGTCACCATTTTCACACTCGTCCTCCTACTCTCCCCTTACCATGTATTTCAATCACGTGCCTCAGTCCTCGCCGCACCACGACTCAGGTTTGCATGCATTAGCGTGAGTTGTGTAACACGCCTCACTGACAGTCAGCCATGGGATTATAGTATAGTATAGCAGAGGTTTCTGATATATATATATATATATATATATATATATATATATATATATATATATATATATCTTAATAAATCACACAGGAAAATGGAAACAACTTAATTACCTTAGCTTTCGTCTTTATTCAGACATCTTCAGATGTGAATAAAACTATCTTATCACGTTTTCATTATTGGATTTACATGAAATATATATATATATATATATATATATATATATATATATATATATATATATATATATATATATATATATATATATATATATATATATAACTGGGGCCTATTAGGAATGGAATCCATTAAGACTGGGGTCTGTTAGGACAGCGTGGCTGGCACTGCACCCAACTGTTAAGTCAGGTACCCATTCTGCAGCTGGGTCGACTGGGGCCCTCACCCCACTCAGTGGCCAGTCGCGAGAGTAGAACCGTTGCCTGTTGGGTTAAGAGGCGAGTGCAATTTCCACTGGACCGCTGTACCTCTATAAGGGGGACCCATACGGCTGACGAGGCCCGTTAGCGGAAGTGCTGGTACAGCTCACTGAGCGCTATAAACCAAGAACTGCACTCGTTGAGTTTTTTAACGCAGCTAAGAACATAAACTTTCACCAACTTTCATTCCTGTCGTGAATCACCACCACCACACCCATAACTGTCTCCCTCAGTCACCTCTACAACCAGACTGAGGCACATGCCTAATTTTAAAGATTTGATTTATAATTGTGATTCAGACATATTTTGTGTAGATAAAGATAATAATAATAATGTAATAACTAATAGTCTAATGTATTAATTGAACAAGCTATGACAGTTGATTGAGGATGAACTTTGTCACATATTAAGGCCAGAATGTCATCAAGAGAGTGTACTAGACGCGTTCATTTGTCATCACTGAGAGGGAAAAATAAACGTAAGGACGTGTGGGAGTGGTGAGGTTCAGTGTGGTAGCGTGTGTCGGGGTTCACTGTTAGCTCAGTCAATGACCCATTCTGAACATGTCGTAAAGACTCGTCCTCTCCCCCCCCCCCTCTCTCTCTCTCTCTCTCTCTCTCTCTCTCTCTCTCTCTCTCTCTCTCTCTCTCTCTCTCTCTCTCTCTCTCTCTCTCTCTCTCTCTCTCTCTCTCTCTCTCTCTCTCTCTCTCTCTCTCTCTCTCTCTCTCTCTCTCTCTCTCTCTGCCCACCCGAATTACAAAAGTCAAAGATATCATCATCATCATCGTCATCATTTTCCTCCTCTTCATCATCATTATCATCATCAACAACATAATCATCATCATCATCATTATCATCATCATCATCATCCACTCAAAATGGTTAGGTTAGGTTAGGTTAGGTTTAGGCCTATTTGAATTAGCCCATTTAACCAAACTATTCAGCCTTACTTAGCATCTTTATCCTCCTCTTAATAGCGTGTGTGGCGAGTCCCTTTGTTCCTATTTATGGTAATTTCTAGAGAGTGCCATTCTCTACCACCAGTATGGAGAAAATGGAGTAGAATATGTAATTATAGTGCCTGTTAGTGCCTCGTAGTGCCTCGTAGTGCCTCGTAGTGCCTCTCAGTGCCTCGTAGTGCCTCTCAGCGCCTCGTTTTGCGTCTTAATGCCTCTTTGTGCTTCGTAGTGCCGTGTTGTGCCTTGTCATAATGTCATCCCATAGTGCCACGTTATAGTGCCTTGTCATATTGTCACTTAATCTATATTTACGAAGTCAATGAACCTGTTTTTGGTCTCTGTCTCTCTCTCTCTCTCTAATCCCCTTCTCTCTCCCCAACCCATCCCTCTACCTCCCCACTCCCTCCCTCTTTCTCCCCACTGGCCATTTAACTCTCTCTCAACACAAGTGAATTTTTCTAACTCCCAAGTCAACAAAACTACACACACGCCTGAAAGAAATCCTTACGTGTAGTGTCCTTACAGTTCATAGTCCCGTAACTCTTGTGTTTGACTTGCAAATGATTTTCCGCCATTCCTATGAATATATTAACGTATATATAGTCGGCGATATGATAAATTATGCTATTTTGGGTAGGATTTGGTGAGAGTTGGCTGGGTTAGACGGAAGAACGGACGCGATTGAATATTTGGGGACCATTGACTTGGGTTAGAGACAGACAGACAGACAGACAGACAGACAGACAGACAGACAGACAGACAGAGAAAGAGAGTTAACTTTACTGACATTTATTTATTAATTTACTAGACCGGGAAAAATTACATACTCAAGAGGGAAAATGAGAGAGAAAGACAGACATAAAGAAAGATGGAGAGAAGGTGAAAAGGAGGAAGGAAGGGGAGAGAGAGAGAGAGAGAGAGAGAGAGAGAGAGAGAGAGAGAGAGAGTTTGGGTGGCTTTTTGAGTTAATAATTCACTAGACTGGGAGGAATTATTTACCTAAGAGAGAAAGTGAGAGAGAAAGACAGACAGAAAGAAAGAAAGAGAGAGTTATATTGAGTTAATAATTCACTACACGGCGGAGGAATTGAATTATTTGAGAGAGAGGAAGAGAGAAAGAAAAAGTGAAAGAGAGAGAGTGAAAGGTGAGAGAAACGAGCCTCAACTCTTCACAATGCATCACCAGGTCTCCTCTGAGGACTTGACTATAAGTTTACCTTTTTATATTATTGGAAATCCTTAAGCGTGAAAAAAGATACATGTGTGTGTGTGTGTGTGTGTGTGTGTGTGTGTGTGTGTGTGTGTGTGTGTGTGTGTGTGTGTGTGTGTGTGTGTGTGTGTGTGTGTGTGTGTATGTGTGTGTGTGTGTGTGTGTGAAAGTAAAAATATAACATTGTTCTGCCCTGGCTTCCTTTCATGGGGAGTACACCTGCCCGCCTGCCTTACCTGGGTGTGTGTTGGGTTCAAAGGTCATTAAGGGTTCACTGTAGGGGTTCAGAATCTCCTCCTCTACATACATAGACACGTTATTATCGTCTCCTGTACACACCTAGATGCTGTTAACGTCTCCTGTACACACCTAGATGCTGTAAGCGTCTCCTGTACACACCTAGATGCTGTTAACGTCTCCTGTACACACCTAGATGCTGTTAACGTCTCCTGTACACACCTAGATGCTGTTAACGTCTCCTGTACACCCTAGATGCCATAGCGTCTCCTGTACACCTAGATGCTGTAAACGTCTCCTGCTTACACCTAAGAATGCTGTTATCGTCTCACCTTCACACACCGAGATGCTGTTAACGTCTCCTGTACACACCTAGATGCTTAACGTCTCCTGTACACACCTAGATGCTGTAAACGTCTCCTGTACACACCTAGATGCTGTTAACGTCTCCTGTACACACCGAGATGCTGTTAACGTCTCCTGTACACACCTAGATGCTGTTAACGTCTCCTGTACACAACTAGATTCTGTTAACGCCTCCTGTACCTTGTACATCTACTTAGCACGCCCTTCTGCAACACAACTAGACCAACCCTGAACAGCCAAATAACGATATATTAAGAACTTTTTAATTAATCAATAGCTTCGTTTTTATCTGAAATGTGTGTGTGTGTGTGTGTGTGTGTGTGTGTGTGTGTGTACATATCCATGCAGACTGATCTTGAAATACGAATTAAACAACGGAGCAGATTCCTCTACTTTAATCTCTCTCCTCTCTCTCTCCCTCTCTCCTCTCTCTCTCTCTCTCTCTCTCTCTCTCTCTCTCTCTCTCTCTCTCTCTCTCTGCTACTCCTCTCTCTCTCTCTCTCTCTCTCTCTCTCTCTCTCTCTCTCTCTCTCTCTCTCTAAGCTCCTCTTGACCGTGCCTGTACACTCCCTCCCCTCTTTCCCCATCAACACCACTTCTTCTTCCCACATCTTTCCTTCCTCTTCCATAATCCATCTTTACCCCTACAATCCTTCCTGCCACCCTACCACTCCCTTTCTCCTCCTCATTCTCTCCTATTCCTCATTCTCCTTCACCCACTTCCCAGCCACATCCTATACCCCACACCCCCCCCCTCACCCCTCCCCTCACCCCTCCCCTCACCCCCTCCCCTCACCCCCCTCCCCTCACCCCCACCAGCTGGGTGAACGCACATGCAATAAAAGTCAGGTCGGTGACAAGCTGCTTCCAACCACTCATTTATTTCGTGGAAAATATATTTGTGCGTTGAAGGCAGTTACGAGGGCGTTGAATGTACCCTACGTTTGTTGTGGAAAGTGAAAAGTGCGTTGAGTGTACCTGCGTTAGCTGTGGAGACATTTTGAGTGTGTTGAAGTTCTCTCTCTCTCTCTCTCTCTCTCTCTCTCTCTCTCTCTCTCTCTCTCTCTCTCTCTCTCTCTCTCTCTCTCGCTCTCATAATCCGAGTTTGCAAAATGGTTACATCCGATTTGTTCATCTTTCCATCAAATATTATCTGTGGATTTCAGATTTTCCAACATATTTTTTTTCTGTTTTCCAACGTTAAAACTTACGACTTTTGTTGGCTTTTATTATAGTGTTTATTTACTCTTACAGTGGATTTTTTTATATTTTATTTGTACTTGTATTTACGAGTTTTTATTTAACCTGTTGATACTTGTGATTTTTTTTCTTTTAGTGGATATTTCATTTTTGTTATCACATTGTTTACGATTTTTTCTTGACATATTAATCCATTCGTCTTTTTTTCGTAATCTTTTGATATTTGCATCATCTCTCTCTCTCTCTCTCTCTCTCTCTCTCTCTCTCTCTCTCTCTCTCTCGAGTCTGTTAAACTCATAAGACGATTTTACTATAATTTCCTTTGCTTTCTTTGTTGTTCGTTCAGGCCAAAACTATCCCGATACAGACCTTCATAAATATTAACCCCTAAAGTTGGTGTGGACAAGAACAGAACGAAAAGAAAAGACCAAAAAAAAATATATATATATCGAAAAAAAAAATGGGGCACAGTGTGGTGGAATTTCTAGCGTGCAGTTTTGACTCACTCGACGAATGAAAAAATAATTTTGTAACAGCGTGTATAAATGTGCTGTTGCTGCTGCGATATTTTTGACCACGAAAAAGAATAATAATAATAGGAAGAAGAAGAAGAAGAAGAAGAAGAAGAAGAAGAAGAAGAAGAAGACGAAGACGATCTCCTCCTCCTCCTCTGCTTCCTTGTTAGACGCTGTAATACTTCTGCGCTTCGCCTTCTACAGGATGCAAAGGGGGGTGCCTAATAAAACTAGCCCACACACTGAAACTCATTACACACAATCAGTAAATTCACCGTAAAGTCCCTGAAACTCTTAGTAACTTACGAGGTTTGTTGAGAGAGTAAAGTTGTTGATACTTTTTTTTAAAACACAATTGTCACGAAGTTTGTCTTTTTGAAAGGTCAGTCAAATGTCAACATTCCTTCAAGACGAACAGCTATTGACTGGCTGTACCTAAGAGGGCAGGGAGGGGGGATTATCGCTTCTCGGGGAGTCTTTATGTAGTATATTTTGTCTCGGGTTTTATTATTATTACACACACACACACACAATACTCTCGTGTTCCCCGCCACTCCTTCCATATACCCAATTACATCACTTCCGGCCATAACCTCACCAGCCACTCCTTGCCCTCTGAGTCAACAACACATAAACACAGTACCCTTGTATATATTCCCTATATTGAGGTAACCTTTATCATACAGTAAATATTCAACTGACCATCTCTCTGTGACTATTTTCTCTATTGATATGCTGAGTGTATAGATGTTGTAATCCCGGTAATATCGTTTATAGTTGATGTTCATTTGTTTAGGTCTAAATGTAATATGTTTGTTGTTTATAGTTGACGTTCATTTGTTTTTGGTCAAGGTTAAATAATCCCCCATACTGTTATTTATAGTAGACGTTCACTTGTTTATTAGTTGAACATTCACCTCTACTGGTGTTTATAGTAATTATACGTTCATGTTAGACTGCTTCGTGGAAATATTAAGTAAATCAACGTGTTATATCGTACATACAGGTTACTCCTAATCATATGTATTCTCCTCCTCCACCTCCTCCTCCTCCTCCTCTCCTTCTTCTTTCTCCTCCCCCTCTTCGTCGTCCCCTTCCTCCTCCTCTTCCTCCCCCCTGTCACCCCTCCTATACATCTAAGGTCCACCCCCCCTAGCCCCTACCGTCCTGTTCCCCCTCCACCCCCTCCCTGTCTCCTTCCTCCCCTCTTCCCCTACCTCCCTCTACCTTCCTTCTTCCATCCCCCTACTCCTCCCTTATCCTCCATCTCCCCCCCTCTCTACTGCTTCCCAATCCTTCTTCTTTCCATCCCTCCATCCCTCTATCCCTCCTCTCCTCCCTAAACCCTCCTTCTTTCCACCCTTCTACCACCTCCTCTACACCTATCCTCCATCCGTCTCTCCCTCTAACCCCGGCCTCTCCAACCTCCGTTCTCCCGTCCTACCGCCCCTATCCTCCTCCTATCCATCCCTCCCTCCAATCCCCTGCACTTGACCCACGAAGGAGCTGCTGCCGCTGCTTCTGTCAATGGCACTCTGGAAGTTTAGACTCTGAACTTCTTCTTCTTCTTCTTCTTCTCCTCCCCCTCCTTCTTCTTCTTCTTCTTCTTCTTCTTCTTCTTCTTCTTCTCCTCCCCCTCCTCCTTCTTCTTCTCCTCTCCTTCTTCTTCTTCTTCTTCTTCTTCTCCTCCCCCTCCTTCTTCTTCTTCTTCTTCTTCTTCTTCTTCTTCTTCTTCTCCTCCCCCTCCTCCTTCTTCTTCTCCTTCTTCTTCTTCTTCTTCCCAAAAACTCTCACTTACTCGGCACTTCAAAATTTAAACACATTATTTACCTGCCACTGTAAGACTTAAGAACTCCATTAACCTGCCGTGTAAAAATTTAAGAACCTAACCTAACCTAACCTAACCTAACCTAACCTAACCTAACCTAACCTAACCAATTTATTAAAGAAAAAAAATGGCAAGATAAAAATGTCTCTTATTGTTCCAAGCGACTCTGTAAATCCTATTGTCTACAGGATGAAGACTGTATACTAAGACACACACACACACACACACACACACACACACACACACACACACACACACACACACACACACACACACACACGCACACACACACACACACACACACATCAACTAAAAAGTGAGTTTTGGAGACATCTAGAGCCTGCAGGTATAAGCTGTCTTGGAGGCTTAGTGAGAACGATACTGGAGTTTGAGGGTGGAGGGAGAGGGTGGAGTGTGAGGGTGGAGTGTGAGGGTGGAGTGTGGAGGTGGAGTGTGAAGGTGGAGTGTGAAGGTGGAGTGTGGAGGTGGAGTGTGGAGGTGTAGTGTGGAGGTGGAGTGTGAGGGTGGACTGTGGAGGTGGAGTGTGGAGTGGACTGTGGAGGTGGGTGTGAGGGGTGGAGGTGGACTGTGGAGGTGGACTGTGGGGTGGAGTGTGGGGGGGTGGAGGTGGACTGTGGAGGTGGTTTGTGGGTGGACTGTGGAGGTGGAGTGTGGAGGTGGACTGTGGAGATGAACTGTGGAGGTGGAGGTGAACTTCTGAGGTGAGTGGAGGTGGAGTGTGGTGGACTGTGGAGGTGGGTGTGGAGGTGGGTGTGGAGACTGGACTGTGGAGGTGGAGGTGGACTGTGGAGGTGGGTGTGAGGTGGACTGTGGTGGTGGACTGTGAGTGGACTGTGGAGTGGGTGTGGGTGTGGTGTGGAGGTGTGGTGTGGAGGTGGGGTGTGAGGGTGGAGTGTGGAGGTGGAGTGTGGAGTGGACTGTGGAGGTGGGTGTGAGGTGGAGTGTGAGGCTGGACCGTGGGGTGGACTGTGTGGAGGTGTGGGTGGACTGTGGAGGTGTGGTGTGGAGGTCGAGGTGTGGAGGTGGAGTGTGGAGGTGTAGTGTGGAGGTGGACTGTGGAGGTGGAGTGTGAGGGTGGAGTGTGAGGGTGGAATGTAAGGGTGGACCGTGGAGGTGGACTGTGGAGGTGGAGTGTGAGGGTGGAGTGTGAGGGTGGAATGTAAGGGTGGACCGTGGAGGTGGACTGTGGAGGTGTGGAGGTGGACTGTGGAGGTGTAGTGTGGAGGTGTAGTGTGGAGGTGGAGTGTGAGGGTAGAGTGTGGAGGTGGAGTGAGAGTAATGATCGTACTGTGTTAAGAACGACCTTAGTTATTTAATTTAGTTGACTGGCTAAGTTGATTTACATACATACATACATACATACATACATACATACATACATAAATGCGTTAAAGGAAATAATTCCAAAACATAGTGGGTGAAAGTTTAAAAGTCAGCCGAGTGTAACATTATATTACCCCGGCTGTAGTGCGCTTCTCCCTCCCCTCCCTCCTCCCCCCTAGATGCCCCCCCCTCCTCCCTTGATCCCCCTCCTCCCATCAGCCCCTTCTACTCCCTCCTCTTGCTCTCAAACGTAATTTGTTTAATATATTTTTGCGTTTCTGTCATTTTTATTCTTTCCATGTTATACCGACATAAAATATATGAAATAAATCTAAAATATATATCACTGTTAATATATTTTTCCCTGGATGAACTGTATTGTATTGAGGATGAAATGAGTGTTAGTTATTTGGGTCATGATTTACGAGTGATTATATATATATATATATATATATATATATATATATATATATATATATATATATATATATATATATATATATATATATATATATATATATATATTTATATATATACAGTATATATATGTTTTTTTTTTTTCTTGCGTAGATTTCAAATATATTCGTAGTTTTTTCTTTCTTTCACGAACCTAAATTATAATCTTTTTTTATGAACTGGACGATATAGATGTATCGTTTTTCCTTATATAACAAACCTAAATATTTCACTATATTTCCTTACGTCACAAATCTAAAACATATTAAAAAAAATCTACCACGAACCTAAAATAAATACATATCCGCTTTCTAATTTCCTCCGAGTAAAAATAAAAAAAAACATTTCAATATTGTTAAAAAAATAGTGTTAGTTCAATAAAGGCAAATTAGATTATTGCAAGTTGTTTGTGCACTTTACGATATTGCATTGTGTTTGGCTTTTAAGCGCAAAAATTACACTAGACTCGAGATTGCTTAATTAATTGAGAAGATAAAGAGATCTGGTTATCTACTAAAGTATTTTATTAGTTAAAGTTGAGGTGTGTGTGTGTGTGTGTGTGTGTGTGTGTGTGTGTGTGTGTGTTTTATTGTTTGTGTTATTGTCTGTGTGTCTGTCTGTTTAAGTGTTATTTTGTGTGTGTGTGTGTGTGTGTGCGTATTTGCATGCATGTGTGTGTGTTCTCATGTGTGTATGTGTGTATTTCTGCACAAAAAGGCGTACGTTTTCTTTGTGTGTTGATCCGCCGACATCAGATCAAGATGCACAACTGTAACCCACACCTGTTATGGCACACCTGTAAACCAGTTAGTGGCTGTTCACATGTGCCGCCCACACGTATATGTTTTGTAACTGAGGTACATCTGTGTTTACATCTGTCATATCCTTCTCCATTTTACCATAGTGTCCCCTGTAATTTATCTCTCTCTTATTTTTTTCTTTTGTTATTAATTATATAGTTTATTGACGTTATTCCAATTAGTGTTGGTGTATGAAGGTGTTGACAGGTGTTGAGGTGTTGACAGGTGTTGGTGTGTGAAGGTGTTGAAAAGGTGTTGGTATATGAAGATGTTGACAGGTGTTGGTGTATGAAGGTGTTGAAAGGTGTTGGAGGTGTTGACAGGTGTTGGTGTATGAAGGTGTTGGTGTGTGAAGGTAAGACAGGTGTTGGTGTGTGAAGGTGTTGACAGGTGTTGGTGTGTGAAGTGTTGAAAAGGTGTTGGTATATGAAGATGTTGACAGGTGTTGGTGTATGAAGGTGTTGAAAGGTGTTGGAGGTGTTGACAGGTGTTGGTGTGTGAAGGTGTTGACAGGTGTTGGTGTGTGAAAGTGTTGAAAAGGTGTTGGTATATGAAGATGTTGACAGGTGTTGGTGTATGAAGGTGTTGAAAGGTGTTGGAGGTGTTGACAGGTGTTGGTGTATGAAGGTGTTGGTGTGTGAAGGTGTTGACAGATGTTGGAGGTGTTGACAGGTGTTGGTGTGTGAAGGTGTTGACAGGTGTTGGATGTATTGACAGGTGTTGGAGGTGTTGATAAGAGCAGCCTTCCCAAGCGACTCTGTTAGCCAAACAAACACACAACACGACTTGTTTGTTGACGTGCTGAGCTAATTTTAATCCTCACTTTTTTTCTCTTCGTTAAGATATAGATTATCCCGTGTGTGTGTGTGTGTGTGTGTGTTTGTGTGTGTGTGTGTGTGTGTGTGTGTGTGTGTGTGTGTGTGTGAGATGGATGTCGCATCGGCGGAGCATCCTCAAAATTTCCACACACACACACACACACACACACACACACACACACACACACACACACACACACACGCCTGGATAACAACACCCAGGGCTCTCAAGGCTACTGGGGCCAGATTTCAGTGTCGATAATCTATTTATACCTTTCCGTTCCGTCTACCTGACATATTCTTCCACCCAAGACGGGAGAGGGGAAGGAAGGTTGTGGAAATGGTACTAGGGGTGACGGATCATATCTCTCTCTCTCTCTCCATGTGATAGTTTTCAAATTTCTATCTAAAAAAATGGACTCTCGACATTCATAAAGGGTTACGTGCCAGTTGGACGATTCCCAAATATACATAATTCAAAAATATAGACTAACCTAGACACGAATTCAGATTAACACCCCAAATGTATGTGTGTGTATGTGTGTGTGTGTGTGTGTGTGTGTGTGTAATAATAATAATAATAATAAGTGTGTGTGTGTGTGTGTGTGTGTGTGCGTAGCGTCTATGTTTATGCTTGTATATTTGAGTGAGTGTTCCTGTACATGTGTGCCTGTGTTTACAAGCATGTGTCAGCATTCAGAGACAGGTGTGATGGCCGCCATAGGTGTGCTGAGCCTATACCTCCTGCTACCTGGCCTTCCATACCTCACGTCACCCACAGGTGTAACACTATGTGGACTCTTAACTCTATCGCTGTATTGCTGTATCTCCTGTATTGTTATATCTGTAATTGTTGTATATGTGTATTGTTTTGTCACTGTATTTCTGTATCATATGTTGTATTGTTATATTTGCTTTATTTACTGTATTCTTGTAGTCCTGTTATACTGTATATATAATCCTATTTTACTGTATTTATCCGCTGTATCCCTATATATGCTGATTCACCACAATTCTGTATGATAACAAAAACATATATTCCGAATAAACGAAAACAATCTACGTAAACCCGGATAAACGAACGGTAGCAATGTTACCAGAAAAACGTAAAATACCAATGGAACACGGATAACCAAAAAGATCCATCCTTGTATTCCAGACAGGCGAAAGATATCCCCCCCGTTTTCCTGGTAAACTTAATGTACTCTTGTATTCCGGATAAACGAAAGGTACTCGTGGGCTCCAGATAATGAAAATATACTTCCGGATAAACGAATGCTCAGCCAGCCGAAATAGAAGGGTAGTGTTGGTTAGGCGATATCTCTCCTTTTTTTTTTTCCTATCTGCAGTGCGACCGCTGATGTGCAGGCGTAAAACATCCTTTGTCTGTCCTGGTAAAACAAGCGCCTATTGTGCTCTAACAATGACGCCTAAATGTACGTACGTCTGTCTGTCTGTCTGTCTGTCTGTCTAGGTTGGTGAGTGAGTGCTTATGTTTGTGGGGGATGAGAGCAAGCATGCGTGTGTAGGAGGAGGGATGAGGAAGGAGATGTGTGTGAGACAGACAGACAAACAGACCAAGACAGGACCCAAATTCTTACACTATCTCCTAAACCTAATTAAACTAAAGAGGGGAGGGGGCGATGGATTAACTTACACTAAAAATAAATTAATCGGCATAATAAACCTAAACACATCAGGGAGAAGATAGAAGAAACAGATAATTAAAGTTTCAGGAGAAGATAGAAGGAACAGTTAATTAACGTTCCCAGGGAGAAGATAGAAGGAACAGATAATTAAAGTTTCCAGGAGAAGATAGAAGGAACAGTTAATTAACGTTCTAGGAGAAGATAGGAAACAGTTAATTAAAGTTTCCAGGAGAAGATAGAAGGAACAGTTAATTCACGTTTCCAGGGAGATAGAAGGAACAGATAATTAAAGTTTCCAGAGAAGATAGAAGGAATATAATTAAAGTTTCAGGGAGAAGATAGAAGGAACAGTTAATTAACGTTTCCAGGAGAAGATAGAAGGAACTGTTAACTAAAGTTTCAGGAGAAGATAGGAACTGTTAACTAAAGTTTCCAGGAGAAGATAGAAGGAACAGTTAATTAAAGTTTCCAGGAGAAGATAGAAGGAACAGTTAATTAAAGTTTCCAGGGAGAAGATAGAAGGAACAGTTAATTAAAAGTTTCCAGGGAGAAGATAGAAGGAACAGTTAATTAACGTTTCCAGGAGAAGATAGAAGGAACAGTTAATTAAAGTTTCCAGGAGAAGATAGAAGGAACAGATAATTAACGTTTCCAGGGAGAAGATAGAAGGAACAGATAATTAATGTTTCCCTTAATATTTATGATGTGACTCATAATTACGATCAAATAAACAGGAGAAATTAAAGAATCTAAAGTAGATAATATTAATTCCCTCTATAGTAACTTATATTCTAATTGATTTTATGAGTTATTTGATATCGCTTTAGGAAGATGAAATTAATTTTTACTTATATATAAAACCAAAAAAAGGAAGAAAGAAGTTTATATGATTTTTTTTTAGAGGAAATTTTAATAAGTTTTATAAGAATAATATCAAAATAAATCCATTAATTTATTTGGATGAAATTGAATGAACGTAACTATTAAGTCTAATTATATGTGTATAATAAAGGATCAGAAAGGTTATAGAGGGGGTGATATAATTAATGAGGTCACTTGATTATACTTTATATTATAAGAGAAATTTAACTTAATTGGAATAAAACTGGACAAAATCGACTCATTTAACATAATAGTTTAAGGTAGTTTCCCGAAGTAATTAATTAATATACCTGAGAGGGAAATTAGGTTCTTGGTGTAGTTTTATTATACAAGTAAACCCTAATACGTAATACGGAAATAAGAACGAGGTAGGTAATAGCGATCACAAAAAAGATCAATCCCCCTCCTCCCTCCATCTTACTTTTCTTGATCCCTTAACGCTGCTTGGGAAGGTTAGGTTAGGTTAGGTTAGGTTAGGTTAGGTCAGGTCAGGTTAGGTTAGGTTAGGTTAGGTTATATTGGGTTACGTATAATTGGATTGGTTAGGTTAGACTAGTTAAGGTTAGGTCAAGTTAGGTTAGGTTGGATTAGATTAGGTTACGATGGGTTGGGTTGGTTAGGTTAGGTTAGGTTGGATTAGATTAGGTTTTATGGGTTAGATTAGGTTAGGGAGACATTAGGGTGTTTAATCAGTAGGTGAAATATATCCCAAATCTAATCTATTAAAGTTCCAGAAATACGACACTTGAAGGAGGTGACCTGGCTTCAGTTACCCAAAGGTGACCTGACTCTCGAGATTAACTTGACCTTAATGGTAGTTCTGGCAGGATGAGCAGGGACTGAGAAGAATACCTGACTAGATTGGGTAATGAAAGTAAAATAATTAGTCAGGTATTCATGATTATTACATCATTTCTGAGGGTTAGGTTAGGTTATGTTGGGTTAGGTTGGATTATGTTAGGTTGGATTGGGTTGGGTTAGGTTAGGTTGGATTAGGTTGGGTTGGGTTGGGTTGGGTTGGGTTGGGTTGGGTTGGGTTAGGTCCTTCACTATAAACGCTAACGGGCAGGGATAAAAATAATGTCTATAAACAATACCTGACCACAAGAGCCATTAAAAGATTATTACACTCCGGCTCTCCTTAGGGGTTAAGAGGCTTATCAAATAATGATAAGCCTACAAATAAAGAATAAATTGTGACTTTATATGTGAGAGACACTACAGTAATCTCTCACTCATAAGACGCAATACAAAATTCATACATCAATCATACAGAAAATCATTCATCTCCTTCTGTAACATCAACAGTTATGTATTTTTTGACAGTAATAATTTGAATATGTTGTATCAGAAACCTGGAGAGTCGCGTTTGTAATATAGACATTTAATGAGAGATGACAGATTACTAACCTCGGTATATTGTACAAAATGACTAGTGTGAGGATATTTCTTCAAGCAATGATTACAAAAGCATATCGTAATCTAAAAAAAAAGCAATTAGATTAATAATTCTCCTCGTGGCTTCACTGGAGGGCGATCGTGTATGACTAATTGACTGTGTTTCCTTACCAATATTTTTTTTTTACAGTAGAAGTAGTAGGTTAGGTTAGGTTAGGTTAGGTTAGGTTAGGTTAGGTTAGGTTAGGTTTGGTGTACACATGAAGGATTTGCCTCACGTGGGTCAAAAGGTCCTATTGTAGTTTCTCCTTTATTGTACCTCGTGGTAGTGAAAGTAATCTCTGTTAGGAGGTCAGGTCAGGTCAGGTCAGACATGGGCAGAGTGGGTGTTAAATTGCGGTCAGAGGAGCGTTCGTGATCCAGTATATCTCCCTTGGGGTCAGGTCAAACAGTTGAGTTCGAAGAGAGAGAGAGAGAGCGAGAGAGAGAGAGAGAGAGAGAGAGAGAGAGGCGGACATAAAGGAAGAGAGAGACAGAAACAGAGGGAGGAATAAAAGAGAATGAGAGACAGAACAAATAATGAGAGAATGAGCTTGGGACATATGAAACAGAAGAAAGAGAGAGACGGAAAACAACTGACTGAGGCACACAAAATGAAACACAAGCAACCAAAAGAAAGATGTGTGTGAGTTGTGTGTGTGTGAGAGAGAGAGAGAGAGAGAGAGAGAGAGAGAGAGAGAGGTCACAGAACAGACGAGACGAGAAGACAAAGAGACAGACAGGGAGAGAGATAGAAAGAGGTCACAGAACAGACAGACAGACAGACAGAGACACAGAACAGACCGACAGAGACAGACAGACAGACTATGGAACTCAATAACACCATCACAGCAGAGTGTGTGTGTAATGACGTGGTGTTAAGGGGAGGTCTGCTTTCATCCTTTGTTTTGGTATTAGCTGCGTTAGTCAGATCTATGAATGTCTTTCTTGATTGACTGACTGACTGAGCTGATTATGAAGCCAAAAGATTATATATCCAGTCTTTACTTCGAGAAAATAAAACTTGTTCTTAATACAATTTTCAAAACTAATCAAAAGGTCAAATAAACAGAGTAAGTTCAAAGGTCAATAATATATCTAAAACGGAAAAAAAGGTCAATCAATCGGATAAAGTTCATAGTTCATCCCTGCAAGGATATTTTATGATCTAATTTGTCCATTATTTTGTTGTTGACAGCTTCGTTTTGATTGGGTAGTGATGGGATAGTATTTTAATAAACTAGTTAGTATGGCAGTTAATATTAATAGTTGTTAATTATTATCATTATTATTTATTTATGTATATATTTTTTATTTATATTTATTTTACTCATTCATTTATTTATTTTTATTTATTTATTTATTTTATTTTGTTTTTCCAATTACACATGAGAACAACTTCGACGTCAGACAAGCCTTTGACACAATCCCTTCACGAGTTAGTAATGATGAGAGTTGCTGTTGTTTTCTTCATACCTGACTCTTTGATGTTGAGTTTGAGCCAATAGTTTGAGTCACGTTTGGGGTGACATTGAGAGTTGATACACAGGGGAAGCAACACTAACTGGCCAAGGGTGTGTGTGTGTGAGGACATGGCAAGTGGATGGAGAATATGGGGTGATGGATGTGATAAGGAGGTTGGGTAGGCTGAGGGGGGTGTTTGTGTTAGAGGGGGAGGGGGTGTACTTTGTGTACCTTTGTGTACGTACAGATTATCCGTCTTTATTATCTCAACAAAAAGTAAACTCGGTAACTCGACCACAAGAACAGTGACGTCATTCGGAGAATAAAGCAACTGGATGTAGTTATGAAATTCCTTCCTTGATTAATGTACAGCCAGAACTCGGCTCCACCTATCTGCTCCCACGGGCAGAGAAACAATTTACTGCATACCATCACATTCTACCAGGGCCTTCTGACCAAACTGTTGCCCTATCGACTCCTACTACTTAGTCAACCCAAGTGCATTGTGGGTACCAGTATTTACATTTAGGGCAGTGAAAGGTGACAAAATGGAGGGGCGGCCACACTGTTTCCTTGTGTACCGAAGACATAAGATTTCTCTCTGTTGTGTTGAAAATATCCCTAATGGTCATACCAAGCTCTTTGGAACCCATAATTAGTTTTTCTGTATAATAACATAAATGTAGGCATACCCACATAACTACCCATACACATAACTACACTCACCAGCAATGAACATTCTACCAGACAATACTTACCTATTCGTTTTCTTTCCCGCCAACTATCCCAATTCTTTCTTTCTCAACGTTTACTTTCCTCTAGGCTCCTCTGACCATTTCCTCGTCTCTGCCACCAACTCTCTTCCCCCAAAGTCCGTCCAGCAAAAGTTTGTAAAAGCACACAACTGACAGTACGATCATGTTTGACTGAGACGAACTTCGGGATTTCTATTTCTCTTTTCCTTGGTCTTCTTTCTTTTCTGGTAATATTTGATCTCTTCAACATATCACATATCATCAAGGTCGAGATGTAAGAATTTATCCTTAATAAAACATTTTACCTCCACTAAATAGTTCAATAGTTCCTGCACCACTGTTATAGCTCATAGGGGGGAGACCTGTATATTACAGTCCATCTATATAGACACTTGATTTAAACACACAAGACGTTACGCTAAAGTAATTGTCAGCTGAACAACTTAAATAATCGATTATTTTCGTCCACATTTAGTGCATCCAACTGTAACTCCTGTGTAAGTATTCATCCATCCTATTTTTTTTCTTCAGTTTCTTGTCTCTTATTTACCCCCCGAGGGAGGATGGGTGAGTGATACCCTAGAAATTTTCGGTCTTCAGAAACAAAACAGAAGATCTAAAGCAGTGGCCAAACTCTTCAGTGTGTTCCTTACATACAAAACTCCTGCTCTTGTGGTCTTTCTTTTTCTGCTCCTTTAGTTTCTTCTTTTCTGTCCAATCGTAGTGACTCAAGACACCTCCTGGTATTGTCCGTCTGTTCTGACCGTCATTCACTCAGTACCCGGGTTCCTCAAGGTCCTGTACTGGCACCAACTCTGTTATGGCTACACACTAATAATCCATCGGTGAAAAAAACTTCATTTACTCCCTTACAGATGATTTAAGGCTTCACACATCCTTTACAATGACTATTTCAATCCCACAAGATATTTTAATGCCAGGCAAACATCCTCTTCACTACAGGAAGACCTCGGACATATTGCTGAAATGGGTACATCCATCTTGCTTTCCTTCAATGTTGCTGAAAACAAAATACACATTATTTAGTTAACAGGCGTGAGGTTCCACAATTTAAGTCTGTAATATAAATTTTAACAACACTATTCTCCCATCGTCACTTAACGCTTAATATTCTAGACCATCATCATCATCATCATCATCATCATCATCATCATCATCTCAAGTCTTACCATAGGAAACTTTATCAGATCTCAGGCCAAAACTATACCTCAGTTAAGCATAGACTTAGGTTTAATGTTCAGTCACTCCATTACCTATGAACATGTTGTAAGCAGTCAGTCATTTGTGTAAGTCTTGTACACTACCACATGGCTTACTCCTGGTGCTAATGCCTAACACGACCACTAACCTAACCTAGTTAAGTTAATATGTAGTAGTAGTAGTAGTAGTAGTATTGTGTAGATAATAATAGTAGTAGTAGTAGTAGTAGTAGTGGTGGTGGTGGTGGTGTACAGCTCTACCCGCTACAGCAATATACAAAAGCACTACCACCACCACTACAGAATATTAATCTAATCCTGACATGGTTGTGGGCCGTAAAATTCATAGAGGTAGAATATTTATATACATGCCAGAGGATTAAAGTGACAGACGAGTATATAGGTCATTTAATAAATATATGTGTGAGGAGATAAAGGGAACAGATATATAAGAGACAAGAGTTCAACACAAATTAGTTTAGTTAGGCTATAGTTAACCCTAATAAGTAATAACCATAATAATCTTTAACCTATGATGTACCTGAGAGGTTAGTCTAGTTTAAGTGTACTGTGCAATTACTCAATAAACTATCTATACAAAATTGTGTTGAAAAAATATGACACAACGGACGAAGGATTTGGGGGCAACGATATCGAGACAACAGGAGTTACGGTGTTCATTCTGGCATTCATCGATCACCCTGAGTGGAGTTAGATTTTGAGTGTTTGCACATCATCATAAAAACAATGAGATGTCCTTGGCTTAATTCCACCAACATTTTATATATAAAATTAAGTAGATTATTTCAAGTTTGACATAATGGAACTTTGAGTATGTTTATTAAATGGGAAGTGATCAGGTGTATAGTGTTTTGAAGTGTTTGAAGGATGACAGCTTGAGCAAAAGTGTTTATTCGAAGTACGAGTTCCAGTGTTTGGGAGTAGTGATGGATGAAGATTGACACTAGTAGAGATGGATGACATGTGAAGTACTGTGTGAGGTAGATGGATTGAAAGGGTGAAGGTGGAAGTTGTATAAAGTTACTAAGGAAAATTGATGGCAGATTGGTCGGAGTTCAGTGATCGAGGAGGATGACTGAAAAAGAGATGGATAGGTGGATGGATTAGTGAGTTAAAGAGACGTCACGTTAGATAATACTGAAGTAGTGGTTGTGAGTTATATACACTATACTCTACTGTGTGTGTGTGTGCGTGTGTGTGTGTGTGTGAATCCCTCTCCGCCGTGACTCGCCAAGTATTATTAAGCAACTGGATATATAGTCGTGACTCCAGACCAAGGAAACAAAAACATACTAACGACCTCGTCCCAGATCACAGTAGTTCACCTCCCTGTACAAAGTTTCATCGATATTCCTTAACTCACTTATTCGTGTTGGTAAGTTCTCAAAATCGGACGGACAATCTATACACTCACACAGGTCAAGTCTCTAAAACAAGGAGTGAGACTTGTGGTTATCGATCCCCTCTGAGAGCCTCACCAACACGAGCCTCACCAACACGAGCCTCACCAACACGAGCCTCACCAACACGAGCCTCACCAACACGATACAACAATGAGTGAAAGATTCAAGACTCTCGCTCATTTTGTTCTCCAGAGATTGAATTTTGCATCTGACTACGGACTCATACAAGGAACCACACAAGGACTGCCACTCACGATCCCACACACGAACCCACTCACGAACCCACACACGAACCCACACATGAACCCACTTATGTATGCAAGTACGTGTGTATATGTATGTCGCTTAAAAACTTTTCCAGGAGACGAAACATACCATAGAAAGAATACATTAAAATACACCATTGCATTAAAAAAAAGAGAGAGAGAGAAAAAAAAATTCTGACAAATGGCACAAGGAACGGAGCTCCGGTCGCCTGAGGGAACACTGAATATAGTGATACACTTCATGCTGGGGTGTGAGTGTGGGTGTCCGAGAGAGCCTGCCACACACCACCACCTACCTTAACTCTTTATCACCACACTACACTGCACAGATATCGTGTGTGTGTGTGTGTGTGTTTGTGTGTGTGTGGGAGGGGTTGTTTGTGTGTGTGTGTGTGTGAATATATTACGGTTGGGTGAATACACAAGTGTTTGCGTGTTTGCTTACTGTTTATGCGTATGTGTTTTTTTGTTTGGGGGAGTGTGCTTGTTCGAGTGCATGTGCCCCAGTATGCGTGTGTGGGTGTGGGTGTGTGTGTGTGTGTGGGAGGGAGGTATATTTGACCTCGAAGATGATTGATTGTAACTGTGAGTGTGTGTGTGTGTGTGTGTGTGTGTGTGTGTGTGTGTGTGTTTATTGGGGTTATTTATTTTTTCACCAATCAAAATAACGTAAAAAAAAACAAAAACAATCCCTCACTTTACCTCCAATAAGAAAGTACCACAAAATAATCCCGTACAATACCTCTATATTTTCTTCCTATACATCATGTTACAGAGACGTCAACTGACTCTTTGAAAAACAAAAACAAAAAAATATCCGGTTAAAATAAGAGAGGTGAGGTTGGTGAGCATAACAGCTGTGAAAGAGGTAAATAGCGCGAAGAATCTCTCACTTTTCTCACCCAAATCATATGAGTAAATCGCCCCAGGACCCAGCACCACCACCACCACCACCTCTGTATGTTGGTCTCTGTTTTATAGCAAGGAAAATTTCTTCAAGCGATGGAAATATACGCCAGTAGTTAGTTAGCCTTTCGTGATGAAGAGAAAGCTTAAACACGTCACATTAACACCTCCTGCTTCATGACCGAAAACTTTTGTTATTGTGTTGGTAACTTTATTCTTATCGACGAAAAAGACAAACAACTTTAGACACACATACACACACACACACACACCACACACACACACACACACACACACTGTCTAGTTGTGTTAAGGAGTCACGTGCCTCAGCTGAAGCACAAAATCATTACAGGTGACTAACAAAGACACATGTGGAGTTTACGTTTGCCTTCGTCAGTGCCTCCAGCAGTCTCGTCTTGGTGTTGTGGCTCCCTTGACCTTGGACTACGCGTTAATGTCTAAGTGACGTCACGCTGTAGCCAAGACAAGTGGGAATAATCCGAAACTACAATAAAACTATAGACTGTAGACTGATTTTTCTTTAGATATGAATAATCTGGTTTAATTAAACGACTTGTTGAATCAGTCTGAGAATTTCTGTGACATCAGCTTGTATAAAATTTTCTTGAGTTTCATGATAATGAATAAAAAGCAGTTGTTCAGAGTACCTTTTAGTCCTTACATAGTCAACCTTGTCCACTCCGGAATCTCTTGTCAGGTGTTAAAGCCCAGGTTTGTCACACAGCAAGTAAAATGTTCCGCTCAATGCATCACTTCACTAGTGGGCTGTGGTGATGCTCTAGATGGCGTGAAGTTGGTGACGTGTTGGCGAGGTGTTGAAACCGTGTTGGTGATGTGTTGGTGACGTGTTGGTGATGTGTTGGTGACGTGTTGGTGATGTGTTGGTGAGGTGTTGGCTAGTGTTGATGACGGTTGATGTGTTGGTGATGTGTTGGCTAGGTGTTGATGACGTGTTGGTGATGTGTTGGTGATGTGTTGTAGTGTTGGGAGGTGTTGGTGATGTTGGTGATGTTGTGATGTGTTGGTGATGTGTTGGTGACGTGTTGGTGATGTGTTGATGACGTGTTGGTGATGTTGATGTGTTGGCTAGGTGTTGGTGATGTGTTGGTGATGTGTTGGTGATGTGTTGGCTAGGTGTTGATGACGTGTTGGTGATGTGTTGGTGATGTGTTGGCTAGGTGTTGGGAGGTGTGATGTGTTGGTGATGTGTTGGTGACGTGTTGGTGATGTGTTGGTGAGGTGTTGATGACGTGTTGGTGATGTGTTGGTGACGTGTTGGTGACGTGCTGGCGAGGTTTTAGTGATGAGTTAGTGACATGTTGATGACACTTTGGACACCTGTTGACGTTTGGTTATTCACTAATGGCTCACTGATGGCGTGTTTAGAACAGATTTGGTGTACTGTACATAGATTTAAAAATACTCGTAAAGCCAGAAGGCAAAAGCAGACAGACAGACAGAAATGTGAATTAATTATTAAACACATGTAAAGGTACACAGAGGAACAGAGGACCGAATATATTTTTTTCTCACGTCACACACACACACATACAAACAGTCCAATATGACCTAACCTAACCACTCAGGCAGTCTCCACCCCTTTTCGTCCTCCCTGCTCTGTTCTCAATGACGTTTGTTGTAGTATGTGAAGTGTGTAGCGGGTGTGTCAGGTGTTATTCAACTTGGAAAATATTAGCCACTCTCTGCCTGTGTGTTAACTGTGATTGAACATTCGCATGCAGTGTCCTCCACCCCAGTCCATTATGAGATAAACAAAACTCTTAGGAAAGTCAGGCACGTACGTAGGAATTTCTCTGCGGGAGGGGGGAAGGATAGGAGGGTGTGGGGAGAGAGAATCACTCGCTTGACCTGACACACAAACATAACCATGGCACCTTCATATGCAGAATCGGTCCTCAGTTGACGTGTCACTGGTGGGTTTAATAGTTTGAGGATGATGTACTATTGATTAGAGTGAACTTATGTGGGTGGTTGATTCTTTTCCCCACACGACACGGACACTCCAGTCGTACCTGAAGGCTGAGGTGACCTGCTGATCATTGGGTCCTCAGTGGTAGGGTTCATCTTAGTGCCTGGCGTCGTAGCGTGTGTTGTGTCTCCTTCCAGAGAGTCGTAACATTGCAGTATAGAATTAACAGATCGTATGAAGATTAGACACTGTTTGTTAGTTTTTCCAGTTGTACATTAACTCCCTGAACGCTACCTGGGTGGGTTAGGTTAGGTTAGGGTGACTAATCTTCAGGGATACGATATAACATCTTATTGGTGTAGGTTACTGTAGACAGCCATTGCGGTGTAAAGACGAGTACAGGCGTGAACCTACACAAACAACCTCCTCCAGGCACCGGAAGTATAGTCTACACTGGTAACATGGTGACCTGAGGTGGGCAACGGCAATAACACCGTTGACCTCGTGACCGTGACCCAGCAAGTAAAGGCGGTGTCCTCTGATGTAAGATGAAGTAGGTCGATTGTACCGCTCTCACTCCTGACACCTGTGGCACTTACCTGCAAAACTAGTTAGTCTTGGAATCATTCACCGAATATTTTGCTAGTAAGCTTTGAAATAAAAGAGGAGAGATATTTAATTTTATTACATATACATTCGTAAAAAAAATCTTTCAATATATTTCCGCAACACACACACACACACACACACACACACACACACACACACACACACACACACACACACACACACACACACACACACACACACACACACACACACACACACACACACCCACTTACCTCTCTTGGGAATTAGTTCAGCAGGAAACATTTCTTACTCAATATCATCTACCAAAGTATCAAAGCATGTCATCACTGTATACAGGAATATGACATGACTGTTCACTTATTTTTCCCAGTAAACAGAAGCGGGTCACCTGAAGATTAGCCATCCCAGTTTATTTCAGGTTAGTACAGGTTAAGTTAGGTAAGCACTAGGTTATAGTTTTAGTTACATTGGTTTTAATATAGGTTAGGTTAGGTTAGGTTAGGTTAGGTTAGGTTAGGTTAGGTTACGGTGGTTGATCTTATGGTGAACTTGAGGAGCTAATATTCAGGTGATCCGAAACGAAAAACTACATCCATTAAAAGGTAGTTAGGCAAAGAGATAGATACGTAGAAAAACAAACGGGTGAACGACAGACAGACAGACAGGTGAGTCATGTCTTATAATTGACAGTATAACCCGTCACTCTTGGATTACATCTGTCATTTTACGGAATTGTTCACACATTTCCGGGGTTTAACCAGTTTGTTGTCCCTGCCGCCCTGTGTGTTGTCCTCGCTCGCCCTGTGTGTTGTCCTCGCTGCCCTGTGTTGTCCCTGCCGCCCTGTGTGTTGTCCTCGGCCGCCCTGTGTGTCGTCCTCGCCGCCCTGTGTGTTGTCCCTGCCGCCCTGTGTGTTGTCCTCGCCGCCCTGTGTGTTGTCCTCGCTGCCTGTGTGTTGTCCCCCTCGCCGCCCTGTGTGTTGTCCTCGCCCTGTGTGTTGTCCTCGCCGCCCTGTGTGTTGTCCCCTGCCGCCCCGTGTGT
>NW_024739802.1:440000-472500 GCF_018991925.1 Homarus americanus | reverse complement strand
GCTTTAATGACTATGGCATAAGTGAAGCGTCCCCCCTGGTGGTCCCTGAGTAGAAGGCTCAGTGAGTCTCTTGATAACGAGTTACCTGCGGCCATTACCTGTTGCTGACACTTTTCATTTTTGTTTCTGTTAGAATTATGTGGCAGGTTAAATGGTTCCTAATTCTAATACGTCTTAACCTAATTGGCCATTGGTTACGTTAGTGAGGAAGTACCTGGACCGAGGGTGTAGTGTGGCGGCCGCGGTGTGAGTGAACTATAGGTGTTAAGGCTGATGTTTGTCTGTTCATCCGTCAATCAGTCAGGAGAACCAATCACAAAATCTTATAAAGTTGATACAATAGATTATAAAACCAGTTGTTAACATTATCTCACAGCTCTATGAATGCCAGCCCTGAATCACTCACCCATGCCCCCCCTCCCCCACAGAGCCTAGCAAGACCATGGGGTAGGTTTGTAATGGTAGGGTCCTTAGTGGTCCCTCAAAGTGTACCTTATAATCTTTCAGTCATGGTCCTGTATATTATATCTTATACAGGTGTTTTAGACAGAGTAATGTGTGTGTGTGTGTGTGTGTGTGTGTGTGTGTGTGTGTTGTGTGTGTGTGTGTGTGTGTGTGTGTGTGTGTGTGTGTGTGTGTGTGTGTGTGTGTGTGTGTGCGTGTGTGTTTATATTTATCTCTCATCGTTTGGTAAATTGGGTGCCGCTGAGAACGAAGGCAACTAGGGCAAATTACCTCACTTGCCCCCCCCCTTACAATTACCTAGTCTCCCACTTACACTCAATCACCCTCTCACTCACACACCCTCACTCATTCTCTCACTCACATTCACTCACTCACATAATAACTCACTCACTCACTCTGGTCGGGTTCAGTATGTGATTAATATTTAGTTAAGTTATTTTTACAAGTGAATGGCCTCCATTTTCATTTTGGAACTGAATTAAAGAGAGAATTAGAACAATACTTTCAACAAAAATACATTTGTATTCAACGCTGCGAAAACCAAATTATTACAGCGTTGTATTTTTTTCTTCATTATTCTTGTTTATTATACATTAAATGACTGTTATATTGTAGTAATAATTGTCAGTAATATTAAGGTTATTTAAGGCTTATAAATAAGAATTAAATGCGGTGGAAAATTGCTTCACTGCCAGCTGCGTCATATAAACACACTCTCTCTCTCTCTCTCTCTCTTTCTTTCTTTCTTTCTCAACTATGAATCCCCACTAGCATCAATGCATTCGTCCAGATGTAAGTAACGTTTACTATATTATAATAAATTCTTCTTTGATACATTCTACTTTAATACATTCTTCTTCAATATATTCTACTGTAATACATTCTACTTATTCTCCTACCAGATGGTCGTCATGTACCCTACTTCTCAAAGGCTCCTAAGTTAAGTTTTCCCAACTGATAACGTAAGAGAGTCCTCCGTGTTACTGACTCATGCAACTCATACGACACAGAGACGGCGACCCAGATTGAATACAACATCACGATTGTCAGAGAGAGAGAGAGAGAGAGAGAGAGAGAGGTTAGAAATGTAAACAAAAAGATAGAGAAATGTCAGAAATGTATACAGAGAAAGACACACACACACACACACGCATACGCACACACACACACACACACGGCATTACAAGTGGGTGATTCAAATTACCATTCTGAGGTGAAAATATGAGAGCTTGCCTTAACAGATAAAAAAGACCTGTGTTCTTTTTATCTGTCCAGTATATCCAAGTCTAGACAAATACTTCACATTCTGTTAGTTACTGAGAATGACTGATAAGTTTGGAGATTATTCTCACACTAGCTGCCGGGATCCCTTCGTCACCACATGCAGGATGTTTGAGTCTTGCTAGTTCCTTAAGAAACAAACGAATTTTCGCTTCTTCCTGTTTTACGTCGCTACTTATGAACCTATTAGCCATGGGTAAATATAATGAATAAACCTTTTGAAATCCGGATTCTGTGTCTCCGTTCTTGAATAATTTTTTTTAAATCCGGATTCTGTGTCTCCGTTCTTGAATAATTGTTTTTAAATCCGGATTCTGTGTCTCCGTTTTAGAATAATTGTTTTTAAATCCGAATTCTGTGTCTCCGTTTTAGAATAAATGTTTTTAAATCCGGAATCTATGTTTTTAAGCACATGTTCCACCCCTCCTCCCTAACGTAACCAAACTCTAACCAAATAATTGTAGGATAGCTTTGGTTAGGTTAGGTTTATCTTGTTTATATCGCAAAAAAATAAATAGATCGAGTTATTGCCACGTTTGAGGTACTCTACACTACACTATACTACACTACACAACACAACACTACCATACGCTACACTACACTACGCAAGTGAAAATATTGTGCCATAGACTCAATCCTACGTAGCGTATACTTACCAAAATCCTACACTATTAATTATATTCTTGTTCATTTGTCCTTGTTTATATGTCTTTGTTTGTTTGTTTGTTAATTATTTATATTTTTGTCGAAGTTTTGATCAGACGGCCTACATTTTTACGCCGTCTCTCACACACACACACACACACACAACACACACACATTTCATTAATTTTCTAATGCATATATGAACATCAAACGGCACAAACAACCTCACTTATCAACCACCATTCATCCATTAACCACTATTCCTCTCCTACCACTATTTAACCAACAACCACCATTCATCCATTAACCACTATTCCTCTCCTACCACTATTTAACCAACAACCACCATTCAGCTAACAACCAACATTCTACCACCTACCACTATTCCTCTCCTTCCATTATTCAACCAACAACCACAATTTCTACCACCAACCACCATTCATTTAACAACTACAATTCTACCACCAACCACCATTCTTCTCATACCGCTATTCAACTAACAACCACAATTCTACCACCAACCATCATTCAACCACCACTAAACTAACCACCGCAATTTTACCACTAACCACTGTTCCTCACCAACCACCATTACTCTCCTACCGCAATTTCAACCACCATCCTTACCACTAACCATTATCCCTTACTCACCACCAGTCAACCACCAACCACCATTGCTCTCCTACCACAATTTCAACCCTCCTACCACAATTTCAACCACCATCCCTACCACTATTCATTTACTTATTTTTCCGTTCCTAAATCATCAGTTTCAGGGTCAGCACAAGCGGCGGAGGTCAATAGACTGGCGGGTAGTTAATGAGAGCACTAATTGGCTCTCACCTGATCAATACACTCACCTTCAGATTTATTTTCTCTCACTTTCTCTCGGTGTGGTGGCTCTCTCTCTCTCTTTGTCGATCAATGAACTAAGATTATCTCCCATTCTTTTAATTTTTCTTTACATTTTAAGGATTTTCTCTTCTCTTTTTTGTTATTCTTATTTATTTCTTCTAATCTATTATTATTTACTATTATTTTATTTTATCTCTTATTATTTCTCATTGTTCTTTTATCTCTCACCCTTTTAATTTATTTGTCTTTCATTGTCTTTTTTATTATTGTATTATTACTTTTATTTTATTGGTTATATTTATTTTATTGGTCTATTATTTATATTTATTTGTAAAGAACAACAGAAGGATTTATTATAACTGATAATCCTGGAGGTCGATGATCCGTCTCACGCAGCGTCTCTTTACTTGGTTGACTGACTGACTGATTGGTTGACTGACTGATTGACTGACTGACTGACTGATTGGTTGATTGAATGACATAATTTTTCTTTGGTGATTGTCAATTGGGACGAGGACCTATTGTATTAAGGACCCGTGAGGAAAAGAACCTGTTAAAACTTGGGCCTTTTAGGACAGGACCTATTAGAACTGGGACCTCTTAGACCTGGGACCTATTAGAACTGGGACCTTTTAGGACTAGGACCTATTAGAACTGGGGCCTCTTAGACCTGGGATCTAATAGAACTGGGACCTTTTAGGACTAGGACCTATTAGAACTGGGACCTAATAGAACTTGGACCTTTTAGACCTGGGACCAAATAGAACTTGGACTTAATAGAACTGGGGTCTATTAGGACTGAGACCTATTAGACCTTTTATGACTGGGGACCCAATTAACCACGCAATATATCAGACTTGGAAGCTCACTGGGCCCCACATTGTATAAAGGTGTGTAATGGAGGGGCCTTCTCTTCTACCTTGAGGAACTAACCAGTAATCTAAGGGGGTGCGGGGGGTAGGGGGAGACAGATAGACAGGTACACAAACAGAGAGAGAGGTGGGGGGGCAGGGGGGAGACAGAGCAGAGCAGGTAAACAAACAGAGAGAGAGAGAGGTGGGGGGGTAGGGGAGACAGACAGACAGGTAAACAAACAGAGAGAGAGAGGTGGGGGGTAGGGGGACAGACAGACAGGTAAACAAACAGAGAGAGAGAGAGGGGGTAGGGGAGACAGACAGACAGGTAAACAAACAGAGAGAGAGGGAGGCAAACAGACAAACAAAGATACACACACACGCAGGGGCTGGCAAATTGACAATGGCAGACAGAGATAGAGAGAGACAGAGATGGAGAGAGAGAAAGAGAGATGGGAAAGAAAGTGAAAAGGATGGGGAGAGAAAGGGAGAGGGAGTAAGAATTGACAGATGAGTGGAGGGAGAGGAAGATGGAGAGAGAAATAAAGAAGAAGGAAAAAGTAAGAAAATGAGAACATTAAGAACATGACCATAAATAAGAAAAGAGTAGAGAGAGAGCTCCCTTTGAATCATAAACAAACCACTCCTCCTATCTCTCTCTCTCTCTCTCTCTCTCTCTCTCTCTCTCTCTCTCTCTCTTCACTGCCAAATTGCTTCCCATCTGAGTACATATAAAAGATAGTCTTCCTTTCCTGATCCTGTCAAAAACTGTCCTCTCTCCGTCCCTCCTTCGCCCCTCCTCTCCCTTCTACCCCCAGGAGCTTAAGGCTTACCTCCCTCCACCCTTAAAAGTAAATCATTTTTCCTCCTCCTATAGTTTCCTATCGTTTCCTTCGTCCTTTCTATTCCTTGTCCACTCTTTCTCTTGTCCCTTCACATACCCTTCTCCCCCTCCCCTCCCTTCCTTCCCTCCCTCCAACCCCCCCGTCCCTCCCCCTCCTCCTTCCCCCTCACTCCCTCTCCCAATTCTCTGATATTCGTAAGTTAAACGTCCTTCTCAAGACTCTATTAAATACAAAACATGGCGTCGAAATTATACTAAGACTTTAAAACAACTTATTTAACTTTAAGAATAAACAGGGAATTTATTATTATTATTTTTTTAACTCTAGGATTATCTAGAGAATGTTTCTTATATCAGTGTCTGGGATAGGAATAAAATAACTTCATAACTTGACATTATTTACCTATCACTTCTCCTCCTCCTCTTATCTTCCCTTCCTCCTCCTCTCTCTCCTCCCTTCCCAACTCCTCTCCTCTCTCTCCCCCTTCCTCCATCTTCCTTTCCTCTCATTCTCCCCCTCTCCCTTTTCCTCCTCTTCTCTTTCACACATCTTCCCTACCTCCTCCTTCTTTATTTACTGGGATTCGAGAGAGATGATAAATTGTGGAAAGCAGAGAATTTAAAAGAGTGACAGAAAATATAACTAAGGAATGAGAGAGAGACGTGTGTGTGTGTCTCCTTCATTTTGGCTCCGGTGCAAGGTCAACACAGGGAGTAAAACCACCGGAGCTTCGACCATCTCCTTCACTTACGCTCTCTCTCTCTCTCTCCCCTCTCTTCTCTCTCTCTCTCTCTCTCTCTACCCTCTCTCTCTCTCTCTCTCTCTCTCTCTCTCTCTCTCTCTCTCTCTCTCTCTCTCTCTCCCTCTCTCTCTCTCTCTCTCTCTCTCTCTCTCTCTCTCTCTCTCTCTCTCTCTCTATTTTTATTCCTTTCTGTATATCTATGTGCGTGTGCCTCTGTCTTCCAAATTTTCCTTTATCCATCTCTCTTTCTTTCTCTCTATTTTACTGCTACTACTACTACTCTCTCTCTCTCTCTCTCTCTCTCTCTCTCTCTCTCTCTCTCTCTCTGTTATTGTGGCGGTAATCAATCGTCGTGTACACCTGCGACTGAAGTGATCTTTGAGGGCACGTGTTACCTGTTATCTCTTAGTTAAAATGGGATTAATTTACCTTCACTGTGCCCCAATCTGATCTAATGGGTGTAAATTCTAATGGGTGTAAGTTCTAATGGGTGTAAGTTTTTATAGGTGTAAGTTCTAATGGGCTCCAGTTCTAATGGGCTCCAGTTCTAATAGGCTCCAGTTCTAATAGGCTCCAGTTCTAAGGGAAGTTGTAATAGGTAATCTTACTATTGGATCCCATTAAAATCAATGTACATGACAGTATGAAAATTGAGTCTCATAGGCCTGTTTAAGGGCAGTACAAATACACCTGACCTGACCTAACCTGACCTAACCTAACCTGACCTAACCTAACCTGACCTGACCTAACCTGACCTGACCTAACCTAACCTAACCTAACCTAACCTAACCTAACCATAGTGTGGTGTGATGGTAAAGGGTGTAGCAACAACTATAGCATTATGGGATGTGTGTGTCAAACTCTGGTTCAGCGCCACACACGACCATCACCACTGGACTCTGGTGTACGTGTTGTTCATTAATATAATTAGTACCCAGCAGGGGACTTGTCAAATCCTACCTACCTACCTACCTACTTCCATCTCTCCCTCCCTCATTCCCTCTCCACTTATTCATCTATCTATCTATCTATCTATCTATCTATCTATCTGCCTGCCTGTCTGTCTGTCTGATTCAAAAGCTGTTTACTGCGTTTTATTAAGTTATTACGATATTCTCTCTTCCTTGTGTACCTGAGTTAATGAATAACTCTTGTGGGGTGTCCGTGTGAGGGGAGACTGAGGACAGACAGACAGACAGACAGCAGTTCTTAGTTTACTTCCTGGAAAATATAGGGAGAAATTGATGAGACCAGACACAGGAAACGTTTTAACGTCTCGGTGTCTTTTCTACTACGTACTAATACTACTTCTACTACTACACCATTGCCATCAACACCACCATCATCGCCACCATCACTGTAAAGGCCTGGCCTTTGGGATATAAATCCCTTGCCAGCCTAATCAGGATCTTATAAAAGGAAAGTCAAGAACCATGGATTTCCAAGGGGTAACAAGCAACCGTTAGAGAGTGACATCTCTTTACTACGAAAATAATCACAATAATTTAACTACGACACCACTCACACAAATATTAAATAAACAGCGCTGGAGTCAAACAATTACTTAAAAAACAATCAATACAACAAAGTACAGGTATTTCCTACGGCTGCGGATGAATCTTCCTCCTGCCCAGCACGGTGGAAGGTTCTGGTAACGCGGTGATTCGCTCTCAGGGGGAAGGTCCAGGGCAGCTTCCTCACTTGGCGCCGGCGTTGGTGGGCGATGTCTTGCCACACAGGAGAGACGCCAGGGCACGGACGGTGGATAGGGCGTGGAGGAAGTGGCGATGACGTGGCAGCTATGGCAGTAGCTGGAGTAGGTGACCGGAGTTAACAGCCGAATAGTGAAGGACTGGGGAATCAGCCCACGAGCCCCAGGAACCTCAGATGAGTACACAACCAGAGTTGGAATCGAACAGCGGGGTGAAGTAACAGCTGTGGTGAAGGCTGGATCGTGTCTGGCCCTGACAATCACCAACACCACCACCATCAACAACACCACCAACACCACCATCAACAACACCACCATCACCAACACCACCAACACCACCATCAACAACTTTTTCATCACCAACAACACCATCACCCTCAGCCAACACCATCACCATCACACTACCATCATCACCAACACCACAACCACCACCATCAACACCACCATCACCAACAACACCATCACCATCACCACCAACACCATCCTTTAACACCACCATCACCAACACCACCAACACTATCCTTAACACCACCATCTGCTGCTTACCATCACCCTGCCTCAACAGCACCATCCATCACCACACCATCATCACCAACTTCCACAACCACCACCATCACCAACACCACCATCACCAACACCCATGTATCATCACCAACAACCATTTAAAAATCTTGCTTATATATTACACAGACTTTAATAACTGCGTGTTGACGGACAAGCTGCATTTAATCCACAGTCCTGATGCTTGCTGTCCCATCATGCCTCGGTGTAACTGAGGCTGCTGTGGGAGGGAGTGCTGTGGGGGCTGTTGGCATGGGAGAGTGCTGTGGGAGACTTGTCGGGAGGTGCACTGTAGGAGAGCTGTTGTGAGGAGAGTGCTGTGGGGACTTCATATGGAAAATTAACATGAGGGCACTATTGTCAAGAGAAGTGCTGTAGGGGCTGTTGAGGAAGTGCTGTGGGGGACTGTTGTGGGAGAGTGCTGTGAGGCTGTTGTGGGAGGTGCTGTGGGAGGCGTGTGGGGGAGAGTGCTGTAGGGAGGCTGTTGTGGGGAGTGCTGTGGGAGGCTGTTGCATGGAGAGATGTTGTAGGTGTGTGGGGAAGTTGCTGGGAGAGTGCTGTGGGAGGCTGTTGTGGGAGAGTGCTGTGGAGGTTGTTGTGGGAGAGCGCTGTGAGAGACTACTCTTCTGGGAAACTGCTGCGTGCCCTTTCCCTGTTGCCCATTACACGAGGTCCATAATACAGAAATTGGTTAATGTCACCTCGCTGTACCAAGCCATGCAGAGTGTAAAGGATCTGCCTCATGTCAGTCTTTGGTGTAATGTCTGATGGCTCTCTCCTTCAGGGTCTTTTGAGAAGTAGGTTATTTATGTCTCAGTGAAGTAAGCTTAAGTGTTTGTGTCAGGAGTGATCTTTATGTCTCAGTGAAGAAAGCTTATTTTTTTGTCTCAGGGGTGACCTTTATGTCTCATTGAAGTAAGCTTAATTTTTTGTCTCAGGAGTGACCTTTATGTCTCAGTGAAGTAAGCTTAATTTTTGTCTCAGGGTTGATCTTTATGTCTCAGTGAAGTAAGCTTAATTTTTGTGTCAGGAGTGATCTTTATGTCTCAGTGAAGTAAGCTTAGTTTTTTGTCTCGGGTGTGACCTTTGAGAAGTAAGGTTTTTGTCTCACTAGAGTAAGCTTTGTTTTTGCATGGGGATTACCTTTAAGAAGTACTGTAGACTATTTTATGTCTCAGTAGAATAAGCTTAGTTTGTTTATGTCTCAGGAGGAATCTTTATAACATAGATACATGTTATATTATCTCTCAGTCATACACGTTTTTATGTCTCAGATGATTATGTATTTCTTTGATGCTTCAACATTAAAAGCAATCATCGGGTCGGAACTTTTATGTCTCGTGAGTTAAAATAATCTTCTGAATCATGTGATGAAGGTCTGAGGAATAGATTAATCTTCTTTGCCCTGGAAAGTAATCACGGGACTTACGGTTTTATTTCTCAGGAGCAAATAATTATAAAGAGGTGTATGTTTTATTGCTCATGACTAAACTAATCTCTGTCTCAGTCGTCATTTATTTCCTCAGTCGTCATTTATTTCCTATTGTTTATGTCTCAGTATTAGAGTAATATTTATGTCTCATCTCTATCTCGGGGGGAAGCGAATGTTTAATACTGTGTTTATGCCTCAGGAGTAGGATAATAATCTTCCCTACACTTTTATGTCTCGCTAGTTAATTTTGTGTGGGCTCTTGTGGTTAATGTCTCACCATCATTAACCTCCAATCTCAGTGTTCATGTCTCACTAACTACCAACTACAATGTTTATTTTTCTCTAGCTGACTTGAGTTATTAATACCAGTACGGAGTGTAAGCCTTCCTCTAGTGAGTCGAGTTCATCCTGGAAGTGACAGGCTCATCACATGATATCTCAACTTTCGTCATATCCTGTCCAGCAGGATGGAGAGGAGGAGGCGGGAGAAGGATAGGGAGAGAGGGGCGGGAGGGAGACGAGAGGGAGAGAGTTGTGGGAGGGAGAGGGTTGGGAGGGAAACGGAGGGAGAGAGAGGTGGGAGGTGAAGGGAGAGGCGGGAGGGGGGAGGTCCGGGAGGGAGAGGGATGTTGTCTTAATTCACCTGTTAATGCGGGAGGAGGGAGGTCCGGGAGGGAGGATGGGGAGAAACGGAGAGAGAGAGGTGGGAGGTGAAGGAGGCAGGAGGAGGTCCAGGAGGGAGGATCACAGGAGAAGCAGGAGAGAGAGGTGGGAGGTGAAGGGAGAGGCGGGAGGAGGGAGGTCCGGGAGGGAGAGGGATGTTGTCTTAATTCACCTGTTAATGACTTTCATGTTTTCAACTCCTAAATGAAGTCACGGATGTATACACGGAACTCTATGTATGAATAGATGTGTGAACGTATTCTTTAGTGGGTATGTATACACAGATAGTAAATATATTCATACATAAACCTGCATGCGTGCATACATACTTGGACATAAATATACACACACACTAACACGTGCATGCATATACACATATATATGTATATACACAAGGGGACACACACACACACATCACACACAAGCTAACACACATTCACACGCATACACAGAAACACACACTCTACACTTTACAAAACACACACACTCACAAGCACACAGAAAACACACACACACACACACACACACACACACACACACATCACACACACAAGCTAACACATTCATACACAGAAACCCCACACACTCTGTACACACACACATCACACACAAGCTAACACACATTCACACGCATACACAGAAACACACACACACACACACACACACACACATTATCTGCCAGTGTCCGGTTTGGGGTTACAAGATAATGCCAACAATTGTTATTACCAACCACTACCAGCCTTATGAATTACGACGTACAAAACACCCAAGTTCCATCTGGAGTAAATGAAGCGAGAGTATAGAAAAACAAACTCGTACTATAAATAATTTGATCTTAAGATAGTCTTTTGTTTTGGAGTTTCATACTGATGGTTTATGTGTTTATACTGATGCGATATTGTTTTTAGTTTTTTTACGTGTTTATAATTATATTCATGTAGATTTTTTTCTTTAAATATGTATATATTGATGTGGGTTTGTTTTATGTGTCTATAGTGGTGAGTTTTGTTTATTTTACGTGTTTATATATTGACGTGATTTTTATTTTTGTTGATATGTTGATGCGATTTTGTTTTTATGTCTAGACTAATGCGATTTTGTGTTTACATGTGTTTGTTCTGGTGATTTTTTTTTACGTGAGTCTGCTAATAAACTAGACCAACCAGTGATAAATAGAGAGAGAGAGAGAGAGAGAGAGAGAGAGAGAGAGAGAGAGAGAGCAATTATATACAAAGACACACACACACACACACACACACACACACACACACACACACACATAGTCAAAAGACATTCATAAAGACAGTTAGAAAGACAAAGGCAGACAGAATGAAAGGCAAAAAGAAAGACAGACAGATAGGAAGGTATAAATAGATAGACAACCAGACAGACAGACAGACAGATACACAAAAGTTAGAAGAGTGAGGTTCAGTAGGGCATCACCTGGGTGGTGGAGGTGAGCTGTCAGGCGTGGAATGTAATTAAGGTATGTGAGGGCCACTGACCCAGCCCTCCCTGCTGACTGACCAAGCCCTCCCTGCTAACTGACCCAGCCCTTGCTGCTGACTACATCTGCTGACCGACTTAGCCCTCCCTGCTGACTGACGCAGCCCTCCCTGCTGACTGACCAAGCCCTCCCTGCTAACTGACCCAGCCCTTGCTGCTGACTACATCTGCTGACCGACTTAGCCCTCCCTGCTGACTGACGCAGCCCTCCCTGCTGACTGACCCAGCCCTTGCTGCTGACTACATCTGCTGACTGACTTAGCCCTCCCTGCTGACTGACGCAGCCCGCCCTGTTGAAAACATCTGCTGACTGACCCAGCCCTTGCTGCTGACTACATCTGCTGGTGACCCAGCCCTCCTGCTGACTGACTTAGCCTCCCGCTAACTGGCCCAGCCCTTGCTGCTGACTACATCTGCTGACTGATTTAGCCCTCCTGCTGACTGACGCAGCCCTCCCTGTTGAAAACATCTGCTGACTGACCCAACCCTTGCTTACTGACTGTCTGCTGACTGACGGCCCCTCCCTGCTGGCCCCAACAGCCCTCCCTGCTGACTGACCCAGCCCTTCCTGCTGACAACATCTGCCGACTCACTCAACCCTCCCTAATATAAGTGTACCATTCCTTGTATATGTAACAATTTCTATTAGTAACTGTACCTATTCCTACACTATTAACTGTAACTGTACCTGTAACACTCCATAAGCCGAGCTCTACATCGTACGTGCTCCTACATTAATTCACTTGCAAACGAGTACAGTAAAGTAGACGTGGTTATATACCTGTACTGTACTGCCCAGCACCTTCTACTGCCTGGTAATAACTGTCTCGACACATCTAAAACCCGCAAATAAACTTTCCTCGAGTTCTGACGTAAAACTGAACTTTTTCGAGGCTAAAGAAATGAACCAAATCTCCTCAATTGCATTTCGTTGGCCTCAAACCTCTCCAAAGTTATTCACTCCATTTGCTAATTAAAAGTTTATGGAGTTGGATTTCGTTCCGGATTTTCACTTTAATATAAACGAACGGATGCCTCTTACTTACTGCCATAGTTTATTAAGCCTTGCAAAAAAAAATATATGCTATATTTTTCCCCCCCGTTTAAGCTTACTTTCTTGTCATTTATCAAAACGAAAATCGACGAAGATGTCTGGGAAAATCTTGAAAGGCATCAGACAGTCATAACTTTTCCAGCCAAAAGTAAGCGTCAGCTGATGAGAAAAACAAGAGATAATTAGCCGAAAGTTTGAAATTCATTATGAGTTTATTTTTTATTTATTTTTTATTTTTTTACTTTGTGCGACGTAATTTCATATTGCCGCATCCCGTGTGCTCGTTATATAAGTTGGAATGATAAGGTATTGAAGAAGTTTTAAAGGGCAAAGTCAAGCGAGAATTAATGTTTTTGGAATTTCCTCTCGATGCTCGTTTGTCTTTCAAGGTTCTGCTTCTTTTAATGACTCTGCTGCTTCCAGAATAGAAATATCTTACTGTCGTCATATTAATAAAACATTCATAGTGATTTATTCCTCATGACCAAACCAGTGGATGTATAATCTGTATACGTGTGAGTGAATACATAGCCTGTACTGCGTCTTGGCTGTCCACCACCTCCGAGATAGAGAATGAGAGGAACGCCATATAGAACATCTGGACTGTATATCCGGCAACACAATGAAACCATTTGTTTTTATTAAGAACAGGGAAAAACAAACCCATTTATAAAACCGTTATCTTGACAGCTGGTTATTCTAATTATTCTTCGTGATGCCGTTGAAAATACAGCAAGACGGGCCATGCTGAGAAAATACCACGAACGGAACCTCTACATCATTATTTTATATTCCAGATGATGCCAACTTACCAAAAGAAACCCGAACGAACGCACCTATTAAAGTTTTGGTTAAGGTACGCGACGTTTGGATTGACTCGTATTGTCTACCTTAAAAGAAAAAAATTCATGGTCCCGTTCTTGGTATTTTTATAACATTTTATAAATCACAAGAAGGGTGTCGACCGTGTTCGTGGTAACTTTTAAACACTGAACTTTTGTAAACATATTGACTTTCCAGCAAGTGTCGAGAGCATTTTTTTTATTACACTCTTCTTTAAAACTGTATCAAAACATAAGTGAGATGCTACAGCGCCATGTATAGGTAAGCCCAGCAGTTCGGAGACTCATTCCAACAGTTCGGGGTTTGAGACGTGTAAAAAGAGACATTAATTTTGTTTGTGACCATATTTGTCCAATTACCAGATAGTAAAGGAATGTCAGTGTCCCTTCTGGGTATAAATCGTGATGGAGGAGGAAGAGGAGGAGGGTGACGAAAGAGGAAGAGGTGGAGGAGGAAGGGGAGAAGTAAGAGGACGAAAGAGGGGGGGGATATAGGAGGAAGGGAAGGAGTAACAGGACATAAGAGGAGGGGAAATGTAAAGAGAGGAGAAGAAGTAGGAGGAGAAATGGGAGGAAAATTAGGTAGAGGAAGGTAGGGGGGAGGGAAAAAGAGAAAGAGGAGCTAGAGAAAGGGAGAGGAGGAGGGGGGAGGAAGAGGAGAAGAGCAACACAGAACAAAGTTAGTGGAAATGCTATTGGACTCATCGACGCCGACCACTGCCTAGAGCGTCCAACTCCTTAATCCGTCAAATTACTTGTTAATGGTGAAGCACAAGGTGGCAGGGTGGGGGGGGGGAGTGAGGAAGGGAGGGGTAGGAGGAGGAAGGAAGGGGTGGGAGGAGGAAGGGAGGGGGAGGAGGAAGGGAGGGTGGGGAGGAGGAAGGAGGGGTGGGAGGAGGAGGGGAGGAGGAAGGGAGGGTGAGGAGGAAGGAGGGGTGGGAGGAGGAAGGGAGGGAGGAGGAAGGGAGGTGGAGGGGAGGTGGTGAGGGAAGGGAGGGGTGGGAGGAGGAAGAATATAGTAAGGGAGGGGGGTAGGGAGAGGGAAGCAAGGGGGGGGGAGGGGAGGACGGCACATAAGGGTCAATATGGAGTGGATGTAAACATGACGGAACGACAAGCTCAATACACTATCCCAAGGTTACATAATAGAGATAATTTCATAAGTAAATCTTCCTTTCAACAGTGAATTACAAAACATTATGTAACCTACCTGAACCTTTATATAAAGAGAATAACTGACTTTAATACTTATAGCCTTAAAGAGTGAAGAATAAAATCAAATAAACTGTATACTTTTTACACTTAATAACTTACTTAACTTTACCTGTATATGAGCGGTAATTAATGAGAGACTCTACCTGGAAATAACACACTCTATATTTGTGTGTATAGTTCAAATAAATAATACTGGGCATAATTCCTCCCCTGAGTGTTGAATTACAAAATACAGTGAATCTTGTTTCAAATCTATTCCTGTACCAGTGTATTGAGGTGGAATTATATTGCGTTTAGTCTAATATCATAAGAGAGAGATGCCCTGATTGTATCTCCCACCAATCAGGCTCAAGGTTTTAATTTTCAGCCAATCAGGGTCAAATCCAAGGATGTTTTTACTAATCAGCGTTAAGTTCTTGGATATTTTACCAATCAGGGTCAAATATTTCAATGTTCTACCAATCAGGGTACAGTCCTTAGGCGTTGACCAATCACTAGAACCTTGCAGTCCCACAGTGCACCCCGCATTCCACCAATCAGAAAAGGGTTCTAAAAATTCCACCAATCAGAGTCACCGCAGCGTGTCCTACCAATCACGGAGGAGACATGCTGCTTGTCATTTATCTTACCTACTTATTATTGATCATTCCTGTGTGTGTGTGTGTGTGTGTGTGTGTGTGTGTGTGTGTGTGTGTGTGTGTGTGTGTGTGTGTGTGTGTGTGTGTGTGAATTATAAAAACATTAAAATAGAAAAAACGGAAGAATAAAACATGAAGCAATAAAACACATATTAATGAATAAGGAGAAAGGAAGCCAAGGGAGTAGGAAGTCAAGGAGAAGTCAAGGAGAAAGGGAAGTCATGGGAGTAGTGACGTCAAGGGAGTAGTGGAGTCAAGGAGCAGTGAAGCCAAAAGAAGCAGGAAGCCAAGGGAGTAGTGAAGTCAAGGGAGTAGTGGGTCAAGGAGTAGGAAGCTCAAGGGAGTAGTGACGTCAAGGAGAAAGGAGTCAAGGAGCAGGAAGCCAAAGAAGGAAGTAAGTCAAGGAGCAGTGAAGTCAAGGAGCAGGAAGTCAAGGAGCAGGGTTAAAGAAGTAGGAAGTCAAGGGAGTATTGGAGTCAAGGAGAAAAGAGTCAAGGAGTAGTGAGCCAAGGAGCAGTGAGTCAAGGAGCAGTGAGTCAAGGGAGTAGCAGTCAGCAAGGTGAAGCCAAGGGCAGAAGTCAAGGGAGCAGTGAAGTCAAAGAAGTAGTGAAGTCAAGGGAGCAGTGAGTCAAGAGAGCAGGAAGCCGGCGGAGCAGTGACACAACCCAGTGCATGTTGTGTGCTTGGTGAAAATCCTCAGCCTGGCGGAGATACGGCTAGGTCTTGTTTCCATCACTGTCTCTCTCACACACACACACATTTTATTTTGTCCCACACATACATACATACATACATACATACATACATACATGAACGTTCTAGGATGACATTCTCTCACACACACACACACACACACACACATTTTATTTTGTCCCTCATACATACATACATACATACATACATACATACATAAGATACATACATGCATGAACGTTCTAGGATGACACTCTCTCTCGGCCGGACGTGACTCGCGCCTGAGACAGACCTTTGTGGTTTGATAAAGTGGAGTAATGTATTATGTTAATCGCTGCTGCTGGTATAGTCTGACCTAACCCCTTAACTCCCCTTAGTCTGCTTCCCTTAGCTCCCGTTAGTCTACCTCCCTTAGCTCCTTTTAGTCTACCTCCCTTAGCTCCCCTTAGTCTACCTACCTTAGCTCCCCTTAGTCTACCTACCTTAGCTCCCCTTAGTCTACCTTCCTAAGCTCCATTTAGTCTGCCTCCCTTAACTCCCCTTAGCCTGCTTCCCTTAGCTCCCTTTAGTTTGCCTCCCTTAACTCCCCCTTAATCTGCTTCCCTTAAGCCCCTTTAGTCTGCCTTCATTAACTTGCCTTCCCCACCCCCTCCCCCACACCCCACACCCCACACCCCCTCACCTCCCTCACACCCCTCACCCCCCACACCCTCACCCCCCCACACACCCTCACCCCCACACCCCTCACACCCTCACACCCCACCCTCACTCTCACACCCCTCACCCCCCAGTTCCCTCACTTAACATACCTTACTCAGGGAGTGAGGTCAATTGTGCCCTCGAGACAGAGTTAATGTAGATACTGAGGCAGACTGAAGATGGGGGGAATGGTCAGATGGGCCCCAGTCCTTATGGGCCCTCAGTAATAATAGGCACCCAGTAATAATAGGCCCCAGGAATAATGGACCCCAATTAATAATGATCCTCAATTCAAATGGTGCACCTTTTAATGGGCTGCAGATCTAATGTGTTCCCTAATTGGCTCAGTCCTTATGAAGTTCAATTCTAATGGTCACTAGTCTTATTGGGCCCTAATTCTAATGGGCCTTAGTTAAAATAGATTATAATTCTAATGGTTAGGTTATGGTATGTTTGTTTGGTGCCTATTAGTACCAAGACCCATTAGCACTGAAACCATTAGACAGCGGATCCACGAGAACTTGGTATAATTAAGACTGGAGCTAATGTGAGTTATAAAAAATTTTCCCTGTCTTCTCTTCTCTTCTCTTCTCTTCTCTTCTCTTTTTTCCTCTTTTCTTTTCTTTTCTTTTCTTCTCGTCTCTTCTCTTCTCTTCTCTTCTCTTCTCTTTTTTCCTCTTTTCTTTTCTTCTCGTCTCTTCTCTTCTCTTCTCTTCTCTTCTCTTCTCTTCTCTTGTCTTGTCTTGTCTTGTCTTGTCTTCTCTCCTCTCCTCTCCTCTTTCTCTCCTATGCCTCCTTCCTCACCCTTCCCTTCCTCTGTCTTCCTCCATCCTCCTCTTCCTCTTCTTCTCCCTTTTTACCCCTCCTCTCCCATTCCTTTTCTTCCCTCCTCACTCCTTCTCCACCCTTTACTCTGCCTCCCTTCCTCAACCCTTCCCTCCCTCCTCTCCCTCACCCCTCTCTCTCACCCCTTCCCTCCCTCCTCTCCCTCACCCCTCTCTCTCTCAATTCTCTCCCTCACCCCTCAGCCCCTCTCCCCACCCCCTCTCCCTCTCCTCTCCCCTCACCCCCTCTGTCACTCCCTCTCCCTTCCTCACCCCTCCTCCCCTCACCCCTCACCCCTCTCCCTCACCCCCTCTCCCCTCCCCTTCCCTCACCCTCTCCGTCAATTCCTCTCCCCTTCCCTCACCCTCTCCTGTCATTCTCCTCCCCTTCCCCCCCTCCCTCCTCTCCCCACCCCTCACCCTCTCCGGGTCACCTCCTTCCCTCAATTCTCTCCTCAATCCTCCCTTCCCCTACCCCTCACCCTCGACCCATGCTCACGCCCAGTAGAACTAAAAAAACCCAGATTAGAAATAAGTAGCAGAAGGGCGTCTCTTAACAGTGTCAGATATGCCTACGTTGAGTGATCTAGAGAGACGGGGAGAGTGACAGAGGGAGAATAGAGATAGAGAGAGGGAGAGAATAGAGATAATGAAATAAAGAGAGACAGAGGAAAAATGAAGAAAGATAGACAGTGGGAGAATAGAGATAGATAAAGGAGAGACAAATATTCATTCTCTCTCTCTCTCTCTCTCTCTCTCTCTCTCTCTCTCTCTCTCTCTCTCTCTCTCTCACATTTTGGAACCACGTTATACCAAACCCCGTTGAGTTAATTTCCTTAACACACACTGAAACTATGTCTAGCCATTTACCACTAACTACCCCCTTTATACACCCATGTCTAAAACCCATTACCCTTAACTACACCCACCAAACCCTAAACTACACCCAAATCCACAACTTTATATCCACTAACCACACCCATTTTACACCTACTTTACACCCTCGCGTCTCATGAACCTTCACTTATTTTTTTATGTGAGTCTCCCCTAGGAAAAAAACCAGCTCCCGTTTTCTTTAGTTCATCTCCTGATATTTTACCATCATTTAAGTCATTTGTTTTTCCTTAGTAATGTATTATTCAAGGCAAAGTACATAAATTATATATATATTTTACATACTTTCTGAAAAATATGTGTACTGGTATATATATATATATATATTTTTGTGGTGGTAAATATTTGGAATTTTTTCTTGTGGTAATGTTATAAGGAAGTATGTATATATGGGTGACTTATTCTGGGGTGATGAGTATTTTTATAACTTTTTTTGTCATACTTTTTAGGGGGGGGGGTATTTTTTTTATGATTTGGAGGTTTCGTATGTTCATTCCTAACTTTCTTTCCTAATTCTCATTCCTTACTTTCACTCCTAACTTTTATTCCTAATTCTCATTCCTAACTTTCATTCCTAACTCTCATTCTTAACTCTAATTCCTGATTCTCATTCTTAACTCTCATTCCTAACTCTCATTCCTAACTCTCATTCCTAGCTCTCATTCCTAACTCATTCCTGGCTCTCATTCCTAACTTCCAGTTCTATTTCCTCATACTCTTGTGATGAGGAAAGTCATTTGTACTGTAAAATGTAACCACACAAATGGAATTTTTTTTTTTGTACACGTTATAATTACCCGACTTTTTTCCCTCATAACCTTTTGTGGAGAGAATTATGGGGAATACTTTTTTCCCCTCCTACTTTGACACGAATTTTCCCTTTGTTTTTTTTTTAATAATGTTGTGATGTAATTTTATTGACTTCAATAATTATTAAAAAAAGTGAGGTATTTTATGGACTAAATCGACTTTTTTAATCTAAGTGTCTAGATTTTATTTGCTTGTACAAAATTATAAAGGGTAAAAAAGAAACACGCACACAAACACACACACACACACACACACACACACACTTTTCTCTTCAGTTTTTTTATGAACCAAATTTGCAAATAAAAAGCTGTTACTCCCTAACCAAAAGTTAATTTGTGAAGGTTACATCAAAGTACGTTAGCATACATAACCACAACAAAGGCGATATACTGTATATACACTCCTACCAACACCGATTTAGTGATTATGTATATTATTAAGAATTTATTTTACCCCTGTTGGTTATAAATGACTGTAAATTATCATAGTGTTTTATTATTGCTTAGTATGTAGATAAGTTATATGGAGATTAATCTATAATAACACACTGCATTATTAGTAATGATAGTTAAGAATACAGATTTTTCGTGAGGTAGTGACGAGGATGTGGCGGTTGGTTGGTGGTTAAGGAGGTGTGAACAGGGTCATTACAGCTGACAGTGAGAGCGAGGCAGTTGGCTAGTAATTAAGTTAACTGCTGCTGCATGGGTGGATGGATATAGCTGCTTGTGTCACTGCTGTGTTTTTTTTTTATATATGCTGTTCCTTGCATTGTCACTGCTGCAGAGACCTGTTAAATGTGGGTTACAGCTAATGTTTCCAGTGTTGTGTTTTATGCTATGTTACTGTTGGAGCTGAATTGCTGTTTCCTATATTGTCTTTATTACATCTGTTGTCTTATTACACCTGTTGTCTTATTACACCTGTTGTCTTATTACACCTGTTGTCTTATTACACCTGTTGTCTTATTACACCTGTTGTCTTATTACACCTGTTGTATATTACACCTGTTGTCTTATTACACCTGTTGTCTTATTACACCTGTTGTATATTACACCTGTTGTCTTATTACACCTGTTGTCTTATTACACCTGTTGTCTTATTACACCTGTTGTCTTATTACACCTGTTGTCTTATTACACCTGTTGTCTTATTACACCTGTTGTCTTATTACACCTGTTGTCTTATCATCCCTGTTGCCGTTCTCTGTTGTCATAGTTCCTATTATACAAATCTTCCGTTTACTCGATTTTTTCTTTTCTTTTTCATTTTTACCTGATGGAGGGGGCAGGAATGAGGGAGAGGGGGGGAAGGGAACAGAGGGAAAAGGAAGAAGAGAGGAAGTGAAGGGGAGAAGGGAAGGAGGGGGGAAAAGGGGTGGTGGAATAGCATCAGTGATGAAGTCGTCTCATGTAATAACAAATATGGTTTCCACACGATAAGTTTTTCGTGGACTTGTGTTGATGTCAATCTTGGTGTCGAAATGTGTTAGGTTAGGTTAGGTTAGGTTAGGTTAGGTTAGGTAAGGTAAGGTTAGGCTAGGTTAGGTAAGGTAAGGTAAGGTAAGGTAAGGTAAGGTAAGGTAAGGTAAGGTAAGGTAAGGTAAGGTAAGGTAAGGCAAGGTAAGGTAAGGTAAGGTTAGGTTAGGTTAATTTAAGCTAGGGTAGATTAGGTTAAATTCGTTGGTTGAGGTTATTGGTGAGTTATTAGGGTCAGCAATTTCAGAGTTTGTGGACACTAATTGGTGAAATTTCAGTAATTAATGTAGTTAATGGTTTCTGTTTACTATGGACTTAATGTGTTAATGTTAGTGTTGTAACAATATATATTGACTGGTTCCTATGGTTAGGTTAGGTTAGGTTAGGTATGGTGTGGTGGTTCAGTAGATAGAGCTCTTCACTTATATCCTCAGGGTCACTGGTTCACGCCCAAGACATTTACAGTTTGTGCAGCTGAGTGGCAACTAACTTTACAGCTGAAGGGAGAAGTGTACCCGTAAGCTTAGTATTCAGTGTGCTGTGTCCGCGCTGTCCGTAACTGCTCCTCAGGATTACAGAACCTACCTTCACTTTATAGTAATGTTGTCTTGTTCCTCCCGCTGCTGTTGGTATTATCTCTGTTATCTCTCTCTATATTGCTGTTATCTTTATTTGTACTGCTGTTATCGCTGTTTTATTGTTATCTTTGTACTGATGTTATTGCTGTTTATATTGCTGTTATCTTTATTTGTACTGCTGTTATTGCTGTCTTTATTGTTATCTTGTTTGTGCTGATGTTATTACTGTTTATATTGCTGTTATCTTTGTACTGCTGTTATCTTTATTTGTACTGCTGTTATCGCTGCCTGTATTGTTATCTTTGTACTGCTGTTATCGCTGTCTTTATTGCTGTTATCTTTATTTGTACTGCTGTTATCTTTATTTGTACTGCTGTTATCGCTGCCTGTATTGTTATCTTTGTACTGCTGTTATCGCTGTCTTTATTGTTATCTTTGTTTGTGCTGATGTTATTACTGTTTATATTGCTGTTATCTTTGTATTGCTGTTATCTTTATTTGCACTGCTGTTTGTATTTGTTAAGCATTTTGTTGTATTGTTTTTATCGTATATATACACCTATTAATTTTATCATCGTTTATGTCAATGTTATTCTACTATTACCAGACGCCTTATGTGTTTGTTGTCTTTGTTTTCTTGTGTAGTTTTAAGTTGTTATTGTTATTAATGTTGCTATTGTCGAGTGTCTTTGTTCCCTCCAATTGTCTACTGATGTCACGGTGCTTTAGATAACATTTTCTGTAGTACTTTTGATGTTTTTATGTACTGGGATTTTTGGCTTTTCTTTTGTTCTTTCGTTAAGCTGTTGTGTAAAAGCTAATGTATATACCGTTATTAGTTCACTTATCACAAAACATAAATTAAAAGTTGGGTAAATATTTTGTTATTGTTAATTTATCCCAACTAAAAAAAAAAGTGTAGACAAAAAAGTAATTATTAATTAACTCAAACAATAGACTATTAAAACTCTCTACAAAAAAAAAGAGTTAATAATTTTGTTTATGTTATGTTAAATTAAGAATCTAAAGAGGAATTCATAGCCAACATAAAGACATAATGAAAATATATAATACAGCCAAGTATACATATTTACTCAGCGTCTGTCTGTCTGTCTATCTGTCTGTCTGTCTGTCTGTCTGTCTAGGGATCTATTCTTGGCTATGGCCCTATCATCAAAATTGTCACTGGAGAAGGGGGGCGGGGGGTATGAAAGGTGTAATAATCCTCTTGGGAGAAAGTAAAAAGTTATATCATACGCCCGCCAGGAAGGAAAGATCTGCCAGTCTTTCCACCCCAAACTGTCGTACAACATTAAGTAATTTCGCTAAAGGGAGGATAAAAAAAAAAAAAGTTTGTCATACGCCCGCCAGTACTGACCAGCATAAGGAAGAAAAGACCCACCTAAGACCTGCCAGTCGTCCCAAACTGTCGTACAGACCTAAGAGGAGGCTACTAGCGAGGGTTTAAAGACTTGGTAGTTTAATCTAGCGTTTTAAAGTCACTTACCAGCTGCTGCCTCCAAAATCCTTAATATGCGACGAAAATCACATCAGCTGTAATACGATTATCTCCTGATGAGGTGCTCCTACCTGCCTTAACTTCCTTGACTGGTATGGCTTAACTGGTATGGCTTGACTGGTATGGCTTGACTGGTATGGACTTTAAGTGGTATGGCTTGGCCTAACTGATTTGACTTGACTGGTATGGCTTAACTGGTATGGCTTGACTGGTATGGCTTGACTGGTAGCGGACTTCTTAAGTGGTGCTGTTTTGGCCTAACTGGATTTGACTTTGGTATGGCTTAACGGTATGGCTTGCTGGTGGCTTAACCGGTATGGCTTGGACTGGTATATGGCTTGGTTGGTATGGCTTAACCGGTATGGCTTGACTGGTATGGCTTAACTGGTATGGCTTGACTGGTATGGCTTGACTGGTATGGCTTGACTGGTATGGACTTAAGTGGTATGGCTTGGCCTATCTGATTTGACTTGACTGGTATGGCTTAACTGGTATGGCTTGGTTGGTATGGCTTAACCGGTATGGCTTGACTGGTATGGCTTGGTTGGTATGGCTTAACCGGTATGGCTTGACTGGTATTTCTTTTAGCTTGTATGACTTAACTGGTTTCTATTAAGAGTATATCCATTTTTTGCACCTAGTAGCTAATTCACTTCCTATGTATAGAACTAAACACACAATGTACTTGAATACCTCTCGTGCAGATGTGAATAATGCAGTGTGTGCCCGGACATATGGCTTCACACCGCAGTTAACCACTCACGCGATTCTTATGTACAGAACTAAACAGAAAGACTATTGGATATAATGTACACTGTAACATCCATTGGCACACTATCCTGACAATTGGGGTCTGTTATACACACCCTCTCTGACCTCTACTCTGTCATCTTTTTTTTTTTGCGTTACAGCTCACATGGATGAGTATAGGGTGCACAGTAAACTAGCCCTTGATGCAGTAATGTTAAAAAAAAACACCATCACTCGCTACACGCCCTCAGTACACCTACAACACCCTCACTACAGCCCTTCACTACACACCCACTACACCCTCACTACACCCACTACACCCTCACTCACACCCGCCACACGCCCTCAGTACACCTACAACACCCTCACTACAGCCTCACCACACACCCACTACACACCCAATTGGCACCCCTCACTACACCCACTACACCCCCTCACTCACACCCCTCACTACACCTGCACCCTCGCTACACTCCACACCCTCACCCTCACACCTACACCCTCACTACACCTCACTACACCCTCACTACACCCACCACACCCCCACCACACCCTCTACTCCACCCACACTACACCCTCACTACACCCACTACACCCTCACTACACCCACTAAACTCACTCACACCCCACTACACCCACTACACCTCACTACACCCACTAAAACTCCACTCACACCACTACACCTCACTACACCCTCACTACACCCACTACACCACTACAATCCACTACACCCCTGCCTCACACCCACTAAACTCACTACACCCTCACTACACCCACACCACCCCTCACTCACACCCACTCACACCCTCACTACACCTCAATTACACCCACTCACACCCCTCATCATTACACCCACTGGCACCCTCACACACCCCCTCACACCCCTCACTACAACTCACTACACCTCACTACACCCACTACACCCTCACTACACCCACTACACCCACACCCTTTGGCCTAACTACCTAACTTAAACCATAATAATAATTACATACGGCTAACAACACTAACCAGACTTTCTATATTGACTTATGCTCCGCAATTATCTTGTTGTCGTGTTGTTGTTTTTTCTCCCTTTGTTTTTTTTGTGTTTGTTGGTTTAGATGTTGTGTTTGTTTGTGCTTGTTTGGGTCTTTTCTTTGTGTTTGTTTGTTTTATCTCTTTTTTTTTCTTGATCTAGATATGTTTGTTGGTTTATATTTTGTGGTTGTTTGTGTTTGTTGGTCTAGATGTGTTTGTTTGGGTCCTTTCTTTGTGTTTGTTTGTTTTATCTCTTTTCTTCTCCTTGTTTGTTTAGGTGTGTTTGTTTTGTTCTTTATTTCTTTGTTTATTATTTTTTTTATGTTTGTTGGTCTAGATGTTGTTTATTTTATTTGGATCTTTTTATGTGTTTGTTGGTCAAGCTAGTATGTGTGTGTGTGTGTGTGTGTGTGTGTGTGTGTGTGTGTGTGTGTCTTAGTCCAGATTTACCAATTTATATCCGTAATTAAATGAAAACATATTTACTATATTTTTTTGTATGTATAATTCCCTTAATTAATTATGAAAATGATCTCTGATGCGTAAGCTCTTTATGTAAAAATGTGCAATTAATTATATCCCCTATAACATTTGACATAGATTTACATTATTAGTTACCAAACATAAAATATATATGTATTAAAACGCCCAGGTTAAATATTTATATTCAGTAATACAAATGTACTTTTTTTTCTATGTGTTTATATAATGTTGATTCATGACCTTAAAGTAGATAGAGGTGAGTAACATTTATATGGTATGCAATATTTTGGTATAGTGTTGGTGTATAAGCGATGTAAACACAATTGAAATTCTCTAATTATTTCAGTTAATATTATAGCCAATGTTGACGTCATGATGTTAAATATGAAAACACCAAATAAAATGTAAATCTTGTTTAAAAATGTAAATATTATTACGTGTCCTATTACTGGTTCAACTCTTGGTAATTGTTGTGTGTACGTATCATTATAGCCTGTGGTGGAGTGGTCATCACACTGGTGGCCTTACAACCGAGTGAACCCACAACCGAGTGGACCCGGGTTCGATCCCTAGCCAGAGTGACACTAGTAAGTAACTGTGCATTGGGATGTTTATGTTGGGGTTCATCGATTGGCCGTCCTCTCGTGTTCCGGGGTATTGGAGAGCCAGTGCTGTTGGTAAGTTGTCTGGTCTTCCTGGGCTGGACCTTAACACCGTATACACCGGGTCATACATTAGATCCTACACTGGTATTGTACACTAAATCTTACTCAGGGTGTGGTTGTTATAGTGTTGGGTGGCAGTTTTTACACCTTAAACAAGCACTGGTGGAGGGTAGTGGTCTGAGAGGCAGCCATCTTGGAGCAGGAAAGACAACAACCAACCACGGGTGTACAGTACATAAATTAAGCTTAGTGTAGTGTCCCGTTTAGTGTGGTGTCCCGTTTAGTGTAGTGTCCCGTTTAGTGTAGTGTCCCGTTTAGTGTAGTGTCCCGTTTAGTGTAGTGTCCCGTTTAGTGTAGTGTCCCGTTTAGTGTAGTGTCCCGTTTAGTGTAGTGTCCCGTTTAGTGTAGTGTCCCGTTTAGTGTAGCGTCCCGTTTAGTGTAGTGTCCCGTTTAGTGTAGTGTCCCGTTTTTAACACCAGGGCCCAGCAGGTCCAGCATGATAACGGGTTTTTCTCTGTCAACACACTGTAATGTTCACTTTGTTCTTGAGTAAATAAAACAGCTATAACTACACACGCGATAGAACAATAACTAAAAGGAAAACCAAGAGAATAACGTTAATAAAACAGTGAATAATAGAGAATAAACGATAGCTAAAGGAAAGCGTAAAGTCTAGATTTATTGTCTGGGTAAGCTGACAGGTTAAAATGGACCCCAGTGCTGATATCCTTGACTTTTATACAGTACTAGTATTATGATTGGGTCCCAGCTCTAATCGGCCCCAGTCGGTCCCAATCCTAATAACTCTCAATGTAAATGGGTTTTACTCGTAATGTACGGGTTAGGTTAGGTTAGGTTGGATTGTGAAATGGGAGTTAAGTGAGTGTAAATAGCGATATACACTTGAATTCCCAATGATTCACGCATATATTCTTCCTTTGCCTGAACACATAATCAATCTACTATCATTGGAACTATTGCGAGAGATTGTCGTAATTGGGTCGTCTCCTCATATATCCTATTATGGTGAAAAACATTCTGAGTGAACGTCTGTGAGTCTGAATGATGGTGTATACATGATAAACATAAATGTATACTGTATGAGTTGAATGTTAGAGGTTAGTCACGTATTAAATGGATTGGTGAGAAATATGGTTTATTTTTTGTGGCCTTGGAGTGATGAGTAAAAAAATACTTAGAATTTTTTAAAGTTTGTTGAGCAAAAAATATACTTAGAATTTTTTACAGTTTGTTAAATAAAAAATCTTAGAATTTTTATAGTTTGTCGAGTAAAAAAAAAGCATCCTTAAAATTTTTTTACAGTTTGTTGAATAAAAAATAAACTTAGAATTTTTAATAGTTTGTCGAATAAAATAAAAAAAAATACTGAGAATTTACCTTAACTAGATACATTGACTTAGGACCAGTTAGTAGACGAACTATCGGTAAATGATCTTATAAACAGTAACCTGTACTTGAAGTTAGTCTAGTTATTAAGTGAACGTATCTAGTTAATTCAGGTATATTCTCAGTATAAAATTAAAGCTATATTTGGATGCTGATCTTGTTCTTCGTGTCTTTAAGTAACACAGTTAGATGCTGCCTCATGTCTTCAGTTATGAGTATTATTTTTTTATCTTATGAACCTTTGGGTGAATTCGATTTCAGATTTATTTAGAAATGAGATAATGTGAGTTGGTGTAATCTCTCTCTCTCTCTCTCTCTCTCTCTCTCTCTCTTAAACTGGTCAAACATACACGTAACGCCTCATTAGTGATACAACAGTACAATGTAAACAGTGTTAATTTCAGTGGGACTACACCCTTACCTGCCCACTCTCCCTCCTCTCTCTCTCTCTCTCTCTCTCTTGGGCGGCACCACATACCACTGAAAAAAACCCACTACTACGATTTGAGACTCTTACAGTGCCGTCTCTCTCTCTCTCTCTCTCTCTCTCTCTCTCTCTCTCTCTCTCTCTCTTCAGCACCACATACCACTGAAGAAAGTAAAACTGCACAAATCCTGAACACCATCACAAAGGAAATACATGTGAATGAGAATGAGATTTGGTGGCTGTGTTATGGTCGAGTAACCTCCGTCTCTGTAAAATACCCCTCTGCTTGGCCTGAGGATGGGACGCAGCGCTAAGATTGGTTGGTCTGGTTTGGTTGGTGTAGCTCTAGGAGGTATTCAACGCTCTAAGGGGTTATGAAGAATGGTTGGACGGGATCTTGAAGTCTTGGTCTTTGGTATTTCCTCTTTCGTCTTTCTCTCGTGTGTGTGTGTGTGTATGTGTGTGCGTGTGTGTGTGTGTGTGTGTGTGTGTGTGTGTGTGTGTGTGTGTGTGTTATTTAATCTTGTTCTCTCTCTATATTGGATTATTCTCTCTTTTTTCTTCTTTCTTTTCTCTTTTCCATTCCTCTTTTCTTCTTCTTTCTTATTTTCTTATGATTTTTATTCTTCCTTTCTGCGGAAAACTAATTGAAAGTGAGAGATATTGTAATTTACCCTTAATGGAACGTACGTGATTGGTTAGGTTAGGTTGGCTCAGGTTAGGTTAGGTTAGGTTAGGTTAGGTTAGGTTAGGTTAGGTTAGGTTAGGTTAGGTTAGGTTAGGTTAGGTTGGCTCAGGTTAGTCCAATTTAACTTTGGTTAGTTTATGTAGATTTAAGTAAAGTTAAGATAGTTTAAGTTAGGTTAGGCTATATTATGTTAGATTAACTCAGGTTAGATCAGTCTGGGTTAGCTTCGGTTGGATTAGGTTACGTTAGGTTATTTTGGGTTACGCATGGTTAGATTATATTGTCATAGATTAGATTTGATTAACTTACATTAGGTTAGGTTACTAGGTTAGGTTAGGTTACTAGGTTAGGTTAGGTTACTAGGTTAAGTTAGGTTCCTAGATTAGGTTAGGTTCCTAGGTTAGATTAAGTTACTAGGTTAGGTTACTAGGTTAAGTTAGGTTTCTAGGTTAGGTTAGGTTCCTTTGTGATTAGGTTAGGTTCCTAGGTTAGATTAAGTTACTAGGTTAGGTTACTAGGTTAAGTTAGGTTTCTAGGTTAGGTTAGGTTCCTAGGTTAGATTAAGTTACTAGGTTAGGTTAGGTTAGGTATTCGGGAAGCCTATTCGAACATGCAAACCTTATCAGTCACGGCAAACATCATGAACAAAGAATTGATTTCACATCCCTATCATAAATCATACTGGGCTCTTAGTGCTGCCAGAATACCACTACTTGAGTCAGCTGAACGAGACACACTATATGTGGGTTGTATTGGAGACTTATGACTCGTATATGTGAGATGTTTGTTGTGTTAAAATAAAGGTTTGGTTCCTGTCTATTGGGATCCCTGTCATTATATAAGATCACCTGGATTAATCTAAGCTAATTTAACCTTAATTAACCTGTAGTCATCTAACCTAACTTTAACAAACTTAACCTAACGAAATTTAACCTAACCTAAGATGCACACACACACACACACACTCCCCCTTGACGGTGGTGATAATGTTCGTTGACAATAGTGATGGTGGTAGATTAATGCAGTGATAATGGTGGTAGTAGTGGTAGTGGTGGTGATGGTGGTAGTAGTGGCTGACGGCAGTGGTAAATGTACTGAACGGCGATACTTAGACCATAGTGGTGGTCACTGTGTGGTTACATTAGACCAACGTTCGCCCTCCTGCCGTTCCCCCCCTCTGGTTACGTTCCTTTATGGTAGGAGCCAGAGTGCTTCAGATCTTCCCTAAAAGCCGGATGTGAACCTTAACACTCCTCCATCGCCGGTAATAACACATAAATACCGGAGGTGCTCTAGCTTGGCCGGATAGAGAGAAAAATACCCGGGTTACAAATAAATGCCGGATAAACAGACGTGAAGACTCCACAATACTTTGGCTTCGGGTTTGAAATGAAGCATCGACTTCTTGTCATCCGAACTGTTTCCTGAGATAATGAAGCCAAATTTCTGAATATCAAAACTAATTTATTTTTTATATTTTTTAATAATAGTAAATTTAGTTTTAGCCTTTATTATAATTTTCTTTCTTTTTTCAAATTTCAGTTGGATTTTGAGATTTCGGGTTTTTCTTCGGCGTAATTAATATTATTACCGTAAACTGTAAGAAAAATCAAGTGTCATTACTTTAGAAATGTGGCCTCGTTATCTCCACAGGGTGTTCGGGTACGAGGGTTCGGTATTGGGTTTCAGACCTGACAGGTAACAAGTTCCTCAGACTTTTCACGATATTTTTGTTTTAAACTGGTTAGGTATTTCATTTTATACTGCAACTTAACGTGTGTAAACTTAACCTAATCAAATTACCACCTAACCTAACCTAACCCAACTTCCTCTTAACTTAGACTTTACCTAACCTAACCTAACCTAACCTAACCTAACCTAACCTAACCTAACCTAACCTAACCTAATATAAACAAACTTAACCAAACCCAACCCAAAAATTTACATGAAAAAAAAATGATTCCGGCTTAGGATTTGTTTACAAAATTTAACATCACCCAAAAATTCACATCAAATTAAAATAAACTAAACATAATTAATTTTTTAACTTTGAAAACACACACACACACACACACACACACACACACACACACACACACACACACACACACACACACACGTCTTACGCAGATTATATTTTTGTGTACCTGCCGAGATAAGCAGATAACAAAGGTGTATACTGTATATATCATCTTATCACCTCCACGTCATCATGAGTGTTAATACAGAGAGATAACAAGGCAGCTTAAAATAGACTGTGGTGTTTGAAAGAAGTAAGTTATTGTTATTGTTTGGATGTGAGTAAAATAAAACTGAGGAAAGTCAATTACAAGCGTCAGAAAAGATTAGTTACAAGGATTACTTAAAGATTAAGATTAGTTCCCTTCCTTCTAGTTAGGTTAGGTTAGGTTAGGTTAGGTTACGTTAGGTTAGGTTAGGGTTACGTTAGGTTAGGTTAGGTTAGCGTTACGGTGGCCAAATTTAAGGCAGAAATAGTGTGTGTGTGGGGGGGGGGCTAATCCTCAGGTGATCCGCCAAAAGTTTGTAAAAAAGTAAAAGATATAATTCCGGTGTTGTTTAGGATTACATACAGGTATAATGGTAGTTAAATTAGGTAACATAACAAAGAAGTTTACCCTAATTGGCAACCCTGGAAAACTTGTAGTGTGTTGGTGGTGACGAGTGTAGTGTGTTGGTGGTGACGAGTGTAGTGTGTTGGTGGTGACGAGTGTAGTGTGTTGATGATGACGAGTGTAGTGTGTTGGTGATGACGAGTGTAGTGTGTTGGTGATGACGAGTGTAGTGTGCTGGTGATGACGAGTGTAGTGTGTTGAGTGTAGTGTGTTGGTGATGACAGGTGTAGTGTGTTGGTGGTGACAGAGTGTAGTGTGTTGGTGGTGACGGAGTGTAGTGTGATGGTGGTGACAGGTGTGGTGTGTTGGTGATGACAGGTGTAGTGTGTTGAGTGATGACGAGTGTAGTGTGTTGGTGGTGACGGTGTAGTGTGTTGGTGATGACAGGTGTAGTGTGTTGTGGTGATGACGAGTGTAGTGTGTTGGTGTTAGCCAGAGTGTAGTGTGTTGGTGGTGACGAGTGTAGTGTTGGTGGTGACGAGAATTATGTGGTGTGCTGGGTGATGACAGGTGTAGTGTGTTGAGTGATGACAGGTGTAGTGTGTTGGTGATGACAGGTGTAGTGTGTTGGTGGTGACGGGGTGTGGTGTGATGGTGGTGAGTGTGGTGTGTTGGTTATGACGAGTGTAGTGTTCTGGTGGTGACGAGTGTGGTGTGTTGGTGGTGACGAGTGTAGTGTGTTGGTGGTGACGGTGTAGTGTGTTGGTGATGACAGAGTTAATGACAGTGTGTTGGTGGTGACAGTGTGGTGTGTTGGTGGTGACAGAGTGTGGTGTGTTGGTGATGACGAGTGTAGTGTGTTGGTGGTGACAGTGTAGTGTGTTGGTGGTGACGAGTGTAGTGTGTTGGTGGTGACGAGTGTAGTGTGTTGGTGGTGACGAGTGTAGTGTGTTGATGATGACGAGTGTAGTGTGTTGGTGATGACGAGTGTAGTGTGTTGGTGATGACGAGTGTAGTGTGCTGGTGATGACGAGTGTAGTGTGTTGCATTAAAGCTGGAGCAGTATTGGAGGAATGTTGAAGGGGTGTTGCAATGTTGAAGAAATGTTGGAGCAGTGTTAGGGGAATGTTGGATCAAAGTTGGAGCAGTGTTGGAAGAATATTGGAACAGTGTTGGAGGAATGTTGGAGAACTTTTGGAGGAATGTTGGAGGAATGTTGGAGCAGTGTTGGAGGACTGTTGGATCAAGTCAATATTAAAGAGGACATTTGCCTCTCGTCTTATCCACACCACAAAGACATTTCTAACTAAATCATTTAATAGAACCAATATAACTGTCCACAATACATCAGTCGACAGAAGGCAATGTTTACTCTACTGCCACCTGACGCACGCTGTTTTTGCCCCACGGTGTTGATCGAGAGGGTTCAAAGTTGAATGACACGCCAACGACTCACTCCACCGCCGGCAAGTCAGGAAATAGTCTGGCCAATTATTCTTGATCAACCTAAGTCGCTCTTGTATTGTGGTCGAATTTAGTGTGAGAGAGAATTTTGTTTTGTTTTCTCTCTCTCTCTCTCTCTCTCTCTCTCTCTCTCTCTCTCTCTCTCTCTCTCTCTCTCTCTCTCTCTCTCTCTCTCTCTCTCTCTCATACACACACTTTTACACAAAAAGAGGGCATGCA